>NW_026652279.1:61129319-61320446 GCF_009828535.3 Hylobates moloch | reverse complement strand
TTTAGCCCATTTACATTTAACATTAATATTGTTATGTGTGAATCTGATCCTGTCATTATGATGTTAGTTGGTTATTTTGCTCATTAGTTGATGCAGTTTCTTGCTAGCCTCGATGGTCTTTACAATTTGGCATGTTTGTGCAGTGGCTGGTACCGGTTGTTCCTTTCCATGTTTAGTGCTTCCTTCAGGAGCTCTTTTAGGGCAGGCCTGGTGGTGACAAAATGACAAAATCACTCAGCATTTGCTTGTCTGTAAAGTATTTTATTTCTCCTTCACTTATGAAGCTTAGTTTGGCTGGATATGAAATTCTGGGTTGAAAATTCTTTTCTTTAAGAATGTTGAATATCAGCCCCCACTCTCTTCTGGCTTGTAGAGTTTCTGCTGAGAGATCAGCTGGTAGTCTGATGGGCTTCCCTTTGTGGGTAACCCGACCTTTCTCTCTGGCTGCCCTTAACATTTTTTCCTTCATTTCAACTTTGGTGAATCTGACAATTATGTGTCTTGGAGTTGCTCTTCTCAAGGAGTATCTTTGTGGTGTTCTCTGTATTTCCTGAATCTGAATGTTGGCCTGCCTTGCTAGATTGGGGAAGTTCTCCTGGATAATATCTTGCAGAGTGTTTTCCAACTTGGTTCCATTCTCCCCGTCATTTTCAGGTACACCAATCAGACGTAGGATTGGTCTTTTCACATAGTCTCAAATTTCTTGGAGGCTTTGTTCATTTCTTTTTATTCTTTTTTCTCTAAATTTCCCTTCTCTCTTCATTTCATTCATTTCATCTTCCATCAGCGATACCCTTTCTTCCAGTTGATCGCATCTGCTATTGAGGCTTCTGCAATCGTCACGTAGTTCTTGAATCTTGGCTTTCAGCTCCATCAGCTCCTTTAAGCCCTTCTCCCCATTGGTTATTCTAGTTATCCATTCTTCTAATTTTTTTTTCAAAGTTTTTAACTTCTTTGCTATTGTTTTGAATTTCCTCCCGTAGCTCAGAGTAGTTTGATCGTCTGAAGCCTTCTTCTCTCAACTCGTCAAAGTCATCCTCCATCCAGCTTTGTTCCGTTGCTGGTGAGGAACTGCGTTCCTTTGGAGGAGGAGAGGTGCTCTGCTTTTTAGAGTTTCCAGTTTTTCTGCTCTGTTTTCTCCCCATCTTTGTGGTTTTATCTACTTTTGGTCTTTGATGATGGTGATGTACAGATGGGTTTTTGGTGTGGATGTCCTTTCTGTTTGTTAGTTTTCCTTCTACCAGACAGGACCCTCAGCTGCAGGTCTGTTGGAGTTTACTAGAGGTCCACTCCAGACCCTGTTTGGCTGGGTGTCAGCAGTGGTGGCTGCAGAACAGCGGATTTTTGTGAGACCACAAATTCAGCTGTCTGATAGTTCCTCTGGAAGTTTTGTCTTAGAGGAGTACCTGGCCGAGTGAGGTGTCAGTCTGTCCCTACTTGGGGTGTGCCTCCCAGTTAGGCTGCTCAGGGGTGAGGGACCCACTTTAGGAGGCAGTCTGTCCATTCTCAGATCTCCAGCTGCGTGCTGGGAGAACCACTACTCTCTTCAAAGCTGTCAGTCAGACAGGGACATTTAAGTCTGTGGAGGTTCCTGCTGACTTTTTGTTTGTCTGTGCCCTGCCCCCAGAGGTGGAGCCTACAGAGGCAGGCAGGCCTCCTTGAGCTGTGGTGGGCTCCACCCAGTTTGAGCTTCCTGGCTGCTTTGTTTACCTAAACAAGCCTGGGCAATGGCGGGCGCCCCTCCCCCAGCCTCGCTGCCACCTTGCAGCTTGATCTCAGACTGCTGTGCTAGCAATAGCGAGACTCCGTGGGCATAGGACCCTCCGAACCAGGTGCGGGACACAATCTCCTAGTGTGCCATTTTCCAGGCCCATTGGAAAAGCGCAGTATTAGGGTGAGACTGATCCGATATTCCAGGTGCCGTCTGTTACCCCTTTCTTTGACTAGGAAAGGGAACTCCCTGACCCCTTGCGCTTCCTGAGTGAGGCAGTGCCTCTCCCTGCTTCGGCTCATGCACAGTGCGCTTCACCGACTGTCCTGCACCCACTGTTTGGCACTCCCTAGTGAGATGAACCCGGTACCTCAAACAGAAATGCAGAAATCACCCGTCTTCTGTGTCGCTCAGGCTGGGAGCTGTAGATCGGAGCTGTTCCTATTTGGCCATCTTGGCTCCACCCCAAACTCATCATTTTTTATGGTTGCATAGTATTCCATGGTGTATATGTGCCACATTTTCTTAATCCAGTGTATCGTTGTTGGACATTTGGCTTGGTTCCAAGTCTTTGCTATTGTGAATAGTGCCGCAATAAACATACGTGTGCATGTGTCTTTATAGCAGCGTGATTTATAATCCTTTTGGTATATACCCAGGAATGGAATGGCTGGGTCAAATGGTATTTCTAGTTCTAGATCCCTGAGGAATCGCCACACAGACTTCCACAATGGTTGAACTAGTTTACAGTCCCACCAACAGTGTAAAAGTGTTCCTATTTCTCCACATCCTCTCCAGCACCTGTTGTTTCCTGACTTTTTAATGATCGCCATTCGAACTGGTGTGAGATGGTATCTCATTGTGGTTTTGATTTGCATTTATCTGATGGCCAGTATTGATGAAAATTTTACATGTGTCTTTGGCTGCATAAATGTCTTCTTTTGAGAAGTGTCTGTTCATGTCCTTTGCCCACTTTTTGATGGGGTTGTTTTTTTCTTGAAAATTTGTTTAAGTTCTTTGTAGATTCTGGATATTAGCCCTTTGTCAGATGAGTAGATTGCAGAAATTTTGTCCCATTCTGTAGGTTGCCTGTTCACTCTGATGGTAGTTTCTTTTGCTGTGCAGAAGCTCTTTAGTTTAATTAGATCCCATTTGTCAATTTTGGCTTTTGTTGCCATTGCTTTTGGTGTTTTCGACATGAAGTCCTTGCCCATGCCTATGTCCTGAATGGTATTGCCTAGGTTTTCTTCTAGGGTTTTTATGGTTTTAGGTCTAACATCTAAGTCTTTAATCCATCTTGAATTAATTTTTGTATAAGGTGTCAGGAAGGGATCCAGTTTCAGCTTTCAACATATGGCTAGCTAGTTTTCCCAGCACCATTTATTAAATGGGGAATTGTTTCCCCATTTCTTGTTTTCATCAAGTTTGTCAAAGATCAGATGGTTGTAGATAGGTGGCATTATTTCTGAGGGTTCTGTTCTGTTCCATTGGTCTATAACTCTGTTTTGGTACCAGTACCATGCTGTTTTGGTACCAGTACCATGCTGTTTTGGTGACTGTAGCCTTGTAGTATAGTTTGGAGTCTATACTACAAGGTAGTGTGATGCCTCCAGCTTTGTTCTTTTGGCTTAGAATTGACTTGGCAAATGCGGGCTCTTTTTTGGTTCCATATGAACTTTAAAGTAGTTTTTTCCAATTCTGTGAAGAAAGTCATTGGTAGCTTGATGGGGATGGCATTGAATCTATAAATTACTTTGGGCAGTATGGCCATTTTCACGATATTGATTCTTCCAACCCATGAGCAGGAATGTTCTTCCATTTGTTTGTATCCTCTTTGATTTCATTGAGCAGTGGTTTGTAGTTCTCCTTGAAGAGGTCCTTCACATCCCTTGTAAGTTGGATTCCTAGGTATTTTATTCTTTTTGAAGCAATTGTGAATGGGAGTTCACTCATGATTTGGCTCTCTGTCTGTTATTGGTGTATAAGAATGCTTGTGATTTTTGCACATTGATTTTGTATCCTGAGACTTTGCTGAAGTTGCTTATCTGCTTAAGGAGATTTTGGGCTGAGACGATGGGGTTTTCTAGATATACAACCATGTCATCTGCAAACAGGGACAATTTGACTTCCTCTTTTCCTAATTGAATACCCTTTATTTCCTTCTCCTGCCTGATTGCCCTGGCCAGAACTTCCAACACTATGTTGAATAGGAGTGGTGAGAGAGGGTATCCCTGTTTTGTGCCCATTTTCAAAAGGAATGCTTCCAGTTTTTGCCCATTCAGTATGATATTGGCTGTGGGTTTGTCATAGATAGCTCTTATTATTTTGAGATACGTCCCATCAATACCTAATTTATTAAGAGTTTTTAGCATGAAGCGTTGTTGAATTTTGTCAAAGGCCTTTTCTGCATCTATTGAGATAATCATATGGTTTTTGTTGTTGGTTCTGTTTATATGCTAGATTACATTTATTGATTTGCATATGTTGAACCAGCCTTGCATCCCAGGGATGAAGCCCAGTTGATCATGGTGGATAAGCTTTTTGATGTGCTGCTGGATTTGGTTTGCTGGTATTTTATTGAGGATTTTTGCATCAATGTTCTTCATGGATATTGGTCTAAAATTCTCTTTTTTTGTTGTGTCTCTGCCAGGCTTTGGTATCAGTATGATGCTGGCCTCATAAAATAAGTTAGGGAGGATTCCCTCTCTTTCTGTTTATTGGAATAATTTCAGAAGGAATGGTACCAGCTCCTCCTTGTACCTCTGGTAGAATTCGGCTGTGAATCCATCTGGTCCTGGACTTTTTTTTGTTGGTAAGCTATTAATTATTGCTTCAATTTCAGAACCTGTTATTGGTCTATTCAGAGATTCAACTTCTTCCTGGTTTAGTCTCGGGAGGGTGTATGTGTCCAGGAATTTATCCATTTCTTCTAGATTTTCTAGTTTATTTGCGTAGAGGTGTTTATAGTATTCTCTGACGGTAGTTTGTATTTCTGTGGGATTGGTGGTGATATCCCCTTTATCATTTTTTATTGTGCCTGTTTTATTCTTGTCTCTTTTCTTCTTTATTAGTCTTGCTAGCGGTCTATCAATTTTGTTGATCTTTTCAGAAAGCCAGCTCCTGGATTCACTGATTTTTTGAAGGGTTTTTTGTGTCTCTATTTCCTTTAGTTCTGCTCTGATCTTAGTTATTTCTTGCCTTCTGCTAGCTTTTTAATGTGTTTGCTCTTGCTTTTCTAGTTCTTTTAATTGTGATGTTAGGGTGTCAATTTTAGATCTTTCCTGCTTTCTCTTGTGGGCATTTAATGCTATAAGTTTCCCTCTACACACTGCTTTGAATGTGTCCCAGAGATTCTGGTATGTTGTGTCTTTGTTCTGGTTGGTTTCAAAGAACATCTTTATTTCTGTCTTCATTTCATTATGTACCCAGTAGTCATTCAGGAGCAGGTTGTTCAGTTTCCATGTAGTTGAGCAGTTTTGAGTGAGTTTCTTAATCCTGAGTTCTAGTTTGATTGCACTGTGGTCTGAGAGACAGTTTGTTATAATTTCTATTCTTTTACATTTGCTGAGGAGAGCTTTACTTCCAACTATGTGGTCAATTTTGGAATAGGTGTGGTGTGGTGCTGAAAAGAATATATATTCTGTTGATTTGGGGTGGAGAGTTCTGTAGATGTGTATTAGGTCCACTTGGTGCAGAGTTTAGTTCAATTCCTGGATATCCTTGTTAACTTTCTGTCTCGTTGATCTGTCTAATGTTGACAGTGGGGTGTTAAAGTCTCCCATTATTATTGTGTGAGAGTCTAAGTCTCTTCATAAGTCTCTAAGGACTTGATTTATGAATCTGAGTGCTCCTGTATTGGGTGCATATATATTTAGGATAGTTAGCTCTTCTTGTTGAATTGATCCCTTTACCATTATGTAATGGCCTTCTTTGTCTCTTTTGATCTTTGTTGGTTTAAAGTCTGTTTTATCAGAGACTATGATTGCAACCCCTGCCTTTTTTTGTTTTCCATTTGCTTGGTAGATCTTCCTCCATCACTTTATTTTGAGTCTATGTGTGTCTCTGCACATGAGATGGGTCTCTTGAATAGAGCACACTGATGGGTCTTGACTCTTTATCCAATTTGCCAGTCTATGCCTTTTAATTGGGGCATTTAGCCCATTTACATTTAAGGTTAACATTGTTATGTGTGAATTTTATCCTATCATTATGATGTTAGCTGGTTATTTTGCCCATTAATTGATGTAGTTTCTTCATAGCATCGATGGTCTTTACAATTTGGCATGTTTTTTCAGTGGCTGGTACCAGTTCTTCCTTTCCATGTTTACTGCTTCCTTCAGGAGCTGTTGTAGGGCAGGCCTGGTGGTGACAATATCTCTCAGTATTTGCTTGTCTGTAAAGGATTTTATTTCTCCTTCACTTACGAAGCTTAGCTTGGCTGGATATGAAATTCTGGGTTGAAAATTCTTTTCTTTAAGAATGTTGAATATTGGCCCCCACTCTCTTCTGGCTTGTAGGGTTTCTGCTGAGAGATCTGCTGTTAGTCTGATGGGCTTCCCTTTGTGGGTAGCCCGACCTTTCTCTCTGGCTGTCCTTAACATTTTTTCCTTCATTTCAACCTTGGTGAATCTGAGAATTATGTGTCTTGGGGGTTGCTCCTCTTGAGGAGTATCTTTGTAGTGTTCTCTGTATTTCCTGAATTTGAATGTTGACCTGCCTTGCTAGGTTGGGAAAGTTCTCCTGCATAATATCCTGCAGAGTGTTTTCCAACTTGGTTCCTTTCTCCCTGTCACTTTCAAGTACACCAATCAAACATGGATTTGGTCTTTTTACATAATCCCGTATTTCTCGGAGGCTTTGTTCATTTCTTTTTACTCTTTTTTCTCTAATCCTGTCTTCTCACTTTGTTGCATTAATTTCATCTTCAATCACTGATATCCTTTCTTCCACTTGATCAAATTGGCTATTGAAGCTTATGCATACGTTACGAATTTCTCATGCCATGGTTTTCAGCTCCATCAGGTCACTTAAGGTCTTCTGTATACTGTTTATTCTAGTTAGCCATTCGTCTAACCTTTTTTCAAGGTTTTTAACTTCCTTGCAATGGGTTAGAACATGCTCCTTTAACTTGGATAAGTTTGTTGTTACCAACCTTCTGAAGCCTACTTCTGTCAACTTGTCAAATTCATTCTCCATCCAGCTTTGTTCCATTGCTGGTGAGGAGCTGTGATCCTTTGGAGGAGAAGAGATGCTCTGGTTTTTAGAATTTTCAGCTTTTCTGCTCTGGTTTCTCCCCATGTTTGTGGTTTTAATCTATCTTTGGTCTTTGATGTTGGCAACCTATAGCTGGGGTTTTGGTGTGTATGTCCTTTTTGTTGATGTTGATGCTATTCCTTTCTGTTTGTTAGTTTTCCTTCTAATAGGTCCCTCAGCTGCAGGTTTGCTGGAGTTTGCTGGAGGTCCACTCCAGACCCTGTTAGCCTGGGTATCACCAGCAGAAGCTGCAGAACAGCAAATACTGTAGAACAGCAAATATTGCTGCCTGATCCTTCCTCTGGAAGCTTCGTCATAGAGACGCACCCACCTGTATGAGGTGTCTGTCAGCCCCTACTGGGAGGTATCTCCCAGTCAGGCTGCACAGGGGTCAGGAACCCCTTGAGGAGGCAGTCTGTCAGTTCTCAGAGCTCAAACACCAAGCTGGGAGAACTACTGCTCTCTTCAGAGCTGTCAGACAGCAATGTTTAAGTATGCAGAAGTTGTCTTCTGCCTTTTGTTCAGCTATGCCCTGCCCACAGAGGAGGAGTCTAGAGAAGAGGTGGTAGGCCTTGCTGAGCTGCAGTGGGCTCCACCCAGTTCGCACTTACTGGCCACTTTGTTTACCTAGTCAAGCCTCAGCAATGGCAGACACCCCTGGCCAGGCTGCAGCATCGCAGGTCAATCTCAGACTGCTCTGCTAGCAGTAAACTAGGCTCTGTGGGTGTGGGACCCGCTTAGCCAGGCACTGGAGGGAATCTCCTGGTTTGTAGTTTGCTAAGACCATGGGAAAAGTGCAGTATTTGGACAAAAGTGTACTGTTCCTCCAGGTACAGTCTGTCACAGCTTCCCTTGGCTAGAGAAGGGAAATCCCCCAACCTCTTGCACTTCCTGGGTGAGGCGACAACTTGCCCTGCTTTGGCTCATCCTCTGTGGGCTGCACCCACTGTCCAACCAGTCCAAGTGAGATGAACCAGGTACCTCAGGTGGAAATGTAGAAATCACCCATTTTCTGTGTTGATCACACTGGGAGCTGCAGACCAGAGCTGTTCCTATTTGGCCATCTTGGAAGTGACTCTCAATCTGCATTTCTTTTTTTAAAGCATTATTTTTAATTGATAAATTAAAATTATATGTAATTGTGTACATTATCTTATGAAATATATATACATGTGGAATGGCTAAATTGAGTGAATTAACATATGCATTACTTCATATATTTATCATTTTTTTCTGTGGTGAGAACACTTAAAATCTACTCTCTTAGCAATTTTGAATACAATACATTCTAATTAACCATAATTACCATACAATAGATCCCTTTAATTTATTCCTTCTATCTAACTGAAATATCTTATCCCTGGACCAACATCTTCCCAACTTTCTGAACCTGTGCCCCACCCACCACCTCACCAAACTCCTAGTAGTCACCATGTAACTTCTACTTCTATGAATTCAAATCTTTCGTGTTCCACAAATATGTGAGATCATGTGGTATTTGTCTTTCTGTTCCTGGCTTATTTCACATAACACTACGTCCTCCAGGTTCATCCATGTCTTCCCAAATGACAGGATTTCCTTCTTTTTTATGGATAAATAGTATTCCATTTTGTATGTATATACCACATTTTCTTTATTCATTCATTTGTTGATGGACACTTAGATTGATTCCAAATCTCGGCTGTTGTGAATAAAGCTGCAGTGAACATGAGTGTGCTCTTTGACTACTGATTTCATTTCCTTTGGCTATATACCCAGCAATGAGATTGCTGGATCATGTGGTATTCTATTTTTAATTTTTGGAGGCACTTCCACAGTTTTCCATAATAGATATTCTAATTTAAGTTAATGTAAATTAGGAGCTTTGTGTTTCTTATCCATCTTTGTATTTCCAGTGTCTGGCCCCCAGCAGTCTGTCAATCTTTAGTTGTGGAAAGAATGAGGGAATGGAAGGAATTGGTGAGTTTCTATTGTTATACGCTTTGGGATTTCATTCCCTCTATCAAGTGAGTTATTAAATTTTAAATTCATATGATATTTTATCCCCCAAGAGAAATTCTTGTAAATGCAATTTCCTCATCTTTCTACATAAACTTAAGAAAAGAGGAGTGTGGGCCAGGATAATATGGGAGGGAAAGGTTTTAATGGAAGATTAGGGACCTCGGGGACCTACACTAACAATTGTGAAATGATTTAAACTTGTAGGTGGAAAGCCTTTTGGCAATTGTTACAGCCACCAGATTAGTTAACATTATCTCTTATCTCAATTATTTCAACAGTCTCCTAGCTTGTCTTCCCACCATTAGTTTTTTTTTCCTACCTCCTTTCACCCTACACATCATTTCCACAAAGATAACTCATGAAAAAAAAAAGATCGTGTCACTTGCTAGTTTGAAGACCTTGACTGGCTACTCATTGTTCACAAAAGTAAATAAAAAAGCCTTGAACAAGGCATCAAATACCCCTTCTAGCAGGTTTTCAAACATTAAGGAAGAGATTGTTTCAAACTCTTACTTTCTTCCAGCTCTCCTCCCTTCTCATTGTTGTGTGTACTCTATACAGTATCTTTCTTCATAGCACATGTTTTCATTGCTATTGTGTAAACTGCCTTCAAGTGTTTTGGTGGAGTGACAGGTGCAAACAAATTAAATCTTCATAATGACTATTGTGTCTGTTTAGACTCATCAGCTGGGATGGGCACTGGCTAGTCATTCATTAACAGGGTAATAATATTGTTATACTGGTCATAAACCACTTTAATAGGATTAAGGAGCCAACCAGGTACTCTGCCAGGAATCTGTCTTGTCATATCTGAAATAATTCCATCATCCGTGATTAGTGAATCTGTGTTTAAAGTCTGCTCAGTATGTTCTTACAAACAAGAGGCTATATTTCTCATGCCTCAACTTGCAAATATAGTGAGATAGATAAGTCACTATTCCCAGAGAAGTACAGGAGCAAATAGAAAAAAAGTGAAAGAGGGGGAATGAGAATAACAAATCAGAGGACTTTTATTTTTATTTTTTTTATTTATTTTTATTTTTATTTTTATTTTTTTTGAGACAGAGTCTCGCTCTGTCGCCCAGGCTGGAGTGCAGTGGCGCAATCTCGGCTCACTGCAAGCTCCGCCTCCCGGGTTCCCGCCATTCTCCTGCCTCAGCCTCCCAAGTAGCTGGGACTACAGGCGCCCGCCACCGCGCCCGGCTAATTTTTTGTGTTTTTTAGTAGAGACGGGGTTTCTCCGTGGTCTCGATCTCCTGACCTCGTGATCCGCCCGCCTCGGCCTCCCAAAGTGCTGGGATTACAAGCGTGAGCCACCGCGCCCGGCCCAGAGGACTTTTAAAGATCATGATTCGAGACTGTCTAGCTCAAACTCCCACTTGAGGCAGGAACTCCCTCTGCAACGTGTCTGCCAAGTTGCCCCAGCTTTTCTTGATTAGTTTAAGGGCTAGGAAAGCAGATTAACCTTCATAGTATGATAATAATAATGATAAGTATTATTAATTATTTCACTGCATTAAGGCTCTAGTAGTTGATATTGTTATAATCCTGTCCACTCTTTGACCCCCAAAGATCCTTTTTCATCCTGAGCTGAAACCTTCTTTGAAGGATTCCATCCACATGGAACTTGGTCTTTTTATTTCCCTCTGGTACCCCAAAGCAAAGGCCTTAATCCTCTCCTGAATGATGTCACTACTGTTCCTTTAAGAGCTCTCATGCCTTTCTCTGCCTCTCTGTTCCCATGGGGTCTCCTCAGGTGAACATCCCTGCACCATCCATCATTCCTTACAAAACCTAAGTTCCACAACCACATTGCCCTAAATGGCTTCCTTTGAGCCCCTCTAAAATATGGTGTCCATACTAATAAAAATGTAAATGAAAACAAGAGGCTATTTAAAATGAGAAATTGGCAACTGTTTTTAACCAGTAATTCTCAATACTTGGGAGAGTGAGATGAGATTTGTTCAACCTTTCTTGAATGTAATTTGTGTCTCAAGAATATTACAAATATTATTACTAATTCACCCAGTACATTTCCTTATAGGAATCCATTCTTAAGAAATAATAATTGTGGGATCAAAGATTTTTGTGTAATGGTGTTTTTTACATTATTTTGCTTAAATACACCATTCTGAACGGCTTTATTAAGGTATAACTGGTATAAAATAAACTGCACATATTTAAAGTGACAATTTGATAATTTTCTTTTTTTATTGTGGCTAAATATACAGAACATAATATTTACCAACTTGATAGACTTTGACGTATGTACCCCTTTGGAAACCTTCCCTTTTGCTTCTTCCTCCCACCATGCTCTAGACAACCACTGATCTACTTTCTGTCACTCTATTTCCTTCCTTCCATTCTTCCTTCCTTCCTCCCTCCCTCCCTCCCTTCATTTTCTTTTCTCTTCTCCTTTCTTTCTTTCTTTCTTTCTTTCTTTCTTTCTTTCTTTCTTTCTTCTTTCTTTCTTTCTTCTTTCTTTCTTTTCTTTCTTTCTTTCTTTCTTTCTTCTTTCTTTCTTTCTCTTTCTTTCTTTCTTTTCTCCGTCTCTCTCTCTTTCTTTCTTTCATTCTTTCTTCTCTTTCTTTTTTGAGGCAGGGTCTCATTCTATTGCTCAGGCTGCAGTGCAGAGGCAAGGTCTTGGCTCATGGCAACCTCTGCCTCCCCACTTCAAGCGATCATCTCACCTCAGCTTCCGGAGTAGCTGGGACCACAGATGTAGCCACCATGCCTGGCTAATTTGTGTATTTTTTTGTAGAGACAAGGCTTCCCCCATGTTGCCCAGGCTGGTTTCAAACTCCTGTCTTCAAGGGATCTGCCCACCTTGGCCTCCCAAAGTGCTGGGATTACAGGTGTGAGCCACCACCCCTGGCTATTCTTGTATTTCTGCCTATTTTTGCTTCGTATAGTTTGAGGCATATATAACTTATTAGGTGTACATAACTTAGAGCTGTCATATCTTCCTAGTGCATTGAACTTTTTATCATTATGAAATATTTCTATTTCTATTAATGTTTTTGGCATTAAAGTCTATTTTGTTTAGTATTAAAATATAACCATATTAGCCTTCCTTTGATTACTGTTCATATGGTATTTATTTTTCCATCCACTTATACACAATCTTTCTTTGTCTTCATATTTAAGGTGCTTTTTTGGTAAACAGCATATACCTGTATATGCATTTGTGTGCATGTGTGTGTGGGTTTTATCTACTCTGACAATCTGTCTTTTATTTGAAGTGTTTGGTTTATTTACATTTAATGTAATTAGTGATATATTGCTGTTTAAATTTACCATACTACTCTGTGCTTCCTATTTGCTTTGTCTGTTATGTGTTCCTTTTTCTCTCCTTTATTAATTTCTTTTAAATTTCATATTTTTGCCTATTCCATTTCCCCCTTATATTAGCTTGGTAGCTGTAGCTGATACCTTGCATCATATCCTCTTATCCTACTTCAGATTTCTGCTGCGACTGTAGTAGAGAGCTCCTTCTGAGTGCAGCTTTACCTCAGGTGAACAGCATCTCATTTCCAGCACTCAATATGTATTTTTCACTTTCTGTCCCAGGAACTTCTCTGATGGCAAAAGGGAGCAAGTGCCCTAACCCTTAAAGTTTTGCAGAAGCAGTTGCTTCCCCTCTTCTGGAGGAGACTAGTCTCATTTTCCTGGTAACCATAAAAAACTCCCTCAGATGGCTGCTTCGCAGGGCGATGTTCACCCTTCTTGAGATTAGCTCATGCTATATGTCACTGCCTACAGACCAACAGCTTAAGAGGAGAAATACAGTCTTCACCAAGATTAAATATCTTGCTTTCCAAAAGAATTTCAGGACCCAGCTAATATGAATCAGCAGGAACCAGGAGAACATATGTGAATATTGGAGTATATGTGGTGAAATATCGACCAGACAGGGAAGAATTTATCAACATGGTAGCACTCTCTTCTGACTCCGAATTTAGTAACCTGGAAAGCACACTTGGAGTCTATACTAGTAGCCTGCTGGAATGACTCCTTGAAGCTTGGGCATGATAAGGATTTACAATAAAAGAGTTGATGTGGTGGCTTATGCCTGCAATCCAAGCATTTTGAGAGGATTGCTTGAGGCCAAGAGTTTGAGACCAGCTTGAAAAATATAATGAGACTCCATATCTACAACAACATTAAAAAAAGTTAGTTGGGCATGGTGGTATGCACCTGCAGTCCCAGCTACTCAGGAAGCTGAGGTGAGAGGATCACTTGAGCCCAAGAGTTTGATGCTGCTGTGAGCCACTGTTATTGTGTCACTGTTCTCTAGCCTGGGTGGCAGAGCAATACACTGTCTCTAAAAAAATACAAAGAAAAAAAGGTGGAAATGCCAGATCTGCCTTGGCAGATTATTGAGGGAGGGAGGATCAGAGAGGAGGTAGATTTATTATATGAGACTAGAGAGCTCATCCCTTGATTATGTTGCCCAAGAGAACCCAGAGTAAACTGAATCCATTGCAATAATAAAGAATTCATTAGTAAGGGAGTAACCCACTTGGTGTTTTTGAGCACTGGTGACCATCCACTATTTGACAATAGGAGATACTGCCATAGTGCTGGGCTCCCTAAAAGCAAAGATAAGATTTCAGAATATGAGAGTGCAGGTGAGGATAAGCTGGACTTAATTACTGTAATGGGATGCAGGGTCAGAGTACCAGCCTTAGTGCCTTGGCTGGCAGGGCTCTGTGGTGATGGCTAATAGACCATGGTGTTTCTGTTAAGAACTGTGAAGGTTCTGAGATATTCCCCTACATGTAAGCTAACAAACTAGTCTGCCACAGTGTTGTGGATGATGACAAAGGACATGAGACTCTTGCGTCAGGGACAAAAGGTGGTTTATTATTCATAGTCATAGCAGGAGCCAGATTATCAGCATTCGCACTGGTTACCAGAATACCAAATCCTACAGGACGACATGGTGAGGGCCAGTTGATGCCTAAACATGCAGCAGGTTTCTGAGCTTAGAAACTTCCAATATTTTATAATGCTTGCAAGCAAACCTTTCCAACTTCTGCTCTGAAATAAGACATTGTCTTTTTTTTTTTTTTTTTAAATGCCCTCTCCTCTGGAAGGAGGCATTATCTTTGTTTTCCAAGGCTGTTTGCTCTACCTTCTTGAGCTGATAGTCTAAAAAAAGGCTCTCTGTGTCTCTGTTCATAAGATATGCAGAAACCTGAGACATCAGTGAATTGTCTCCTAACAATATTGACCCTTGTTTTTATGATACTATCTTCGCTTGGGGCAAATTTTCCCATGAATATGCCACTCCATCAGCCAATCTGATTAACCTGACCAATAGAAGCTGGGACCAAATCTCTTTAATTTGTCCCATGCAGCATTTAATTAAGGCTACCATCAACAGGACTCCAAATATCAGGAGTCCCAGAATATTGACTTCAAATCTACCTCCCTTTCCACCCAGGCTCCTGGATTAAACCAGCTGACCAAATGCCACAAACCATCAGAATCTATCTTTGAAAGCCAAATGTCTTTTTCTTTAGGTTTCTGTGTTGACCTTTCCACTTGGCCCAAAAAGGCATTAATCTTGATTCAATAGGATGTATGAGTGATGGTACAGTCCCTGACTTGGTCTGTAAGGAGAAAGTCTATCATCTATAACAATCCTGGCTATTGAGTTGAGACTGACCTGAATGCCTTTAAGGACCAAAATGGTGTCACTGATGACATCATTTAAAATAAGGGGTAAGTCCTGCATCATCTTTTTTTTTTTTTTTTTTTAGAAAATGTCTTATTCTGTTGCCCAGGCTGGAGCACAGAGTGGGGTGATCTCAGCTCACTGCAACCTCTGCCTTCTGGGCTCAGGTGATCCTCTCACTTCAGCCTCCCAAGTAGCTGGGACTACAGGTGTGTGCCACCATGCTTGGATAACTTTTTGTATTTTTTTGTAGAGATGTGGCTTTGCCATGTTGTCCAGGCTGGTCTCAAATTCCTGAGCTCAAGCCATCTGCCTGCCTCAGACTCCCAAAGTGCTGGAATTACAGACCAGAGCCACTGCACCTGGCCCATCATTTCTAATTATACAACTTCCGTTGTTGGAAAGACTACCAGGAGCGTGTGCATAAGTAATGCGTCATTTACCCTCTGGGAAGCTTCTCCAAGTAACCAAGGATAGTCTCACTTTTTTTTTTTTTTTTTTTTTTTTTTTGTGAGATGGAGTCTCACTCTGTTGCCCAGGCGGGAGTGCAGTGGCACAATCTCAGCTCACTGCAACCTTCGCTTTCCAGGTTCAAGCGATTCTCCTGCCTCAGAGTAGTCTCATTTTTTAAAGAGAGCTCCTTGGTGATCTGAAAGTTGCATAATCTGCTGGTAGTGTTTGTTTAAATGCTAGTAGGTCTCTTCTGACAACTCCTAAGATGCAACTCACTATGGTTTTTGTTGTTGTTGTTTTAACAGACAGGGTCTCACTCTGTTGCCCAAGCTGGAGTGCAGCAGTGCTATCATAGCTCACTGTAGCCTTAACCTCCTGGACTCAAGCAACCCTTCTGCCTCAGCCTCTGGAAGAGTTGGGACTACAGGTGAATGCCACCATGCTAGGCTAATTTTTAATTTTTTGTAGAGGTGGGGTCTTGTTATGTTGCCCAGCTTGGTTTTGAACTCCTAGCTTCAAGCAATATTCCCTCCTTAGCCCCCCAGAATGTAGGGATTATAGGCATGAGCCACCAGGTCCGGCCCACTATGTTTTTGGGAGGGAGGCAAGTTAATGCCAAACTTCTCAAGAAGGATGGTATTGGGGATGTGCATGGTTCCCCTAGAAAGACCAGGATTGTCAACAATTGCTGGGGCCCTCAGGGGAACCCACATCAGTGGGGTTGGGGGAAGGAGTACAAATGATAGTTCTTCCAATGTGGCTTCCTGGCTAGTTGGTAAGTCTTGGGGTTCTTAGTTAAGTTAGAAAAATTGAAGCTGGTTGTTTTTGGAAAGACTGTCTGAGGGTAACCAGTCCTATCTCTCCTGTCTGTTCGTGCCACTGGCTGAGTGGCATTTGTTTACCCCCCAGAGTAACTGAGAATGGGAGTGATGAAGACATTCAGAAGTGTGGACAGGTGCTTGGTTTGGGAAGTATAAGAGTTGGGGCCATCCTTTGATGTTGCCAACAGTCTTCTTGGTAAGGTTAAAGGAATGGTTATCAAATTGTGGTGAGAACTATCTGATGGGGTGGCAGAACCACAGTCAGTAAAATTTAAGCTGCTTGCAACAGTTTGGGAGAGCATCATTAAGGCATTTTCTCTGGGGAGGAAGGCTCTAAGGCAGTTCTGAAAGACAAAGTATCACTAATGTCCCTCTTTCCTCTGTATATTGCAGGGTCTAAGGTGTATCTTCCTCATGTCCCCCGGCTCGTTGCTTTCCTTTCACCCCAATCGTCCCCTATTTACACCAAGCCCTTTTGTCCAGAGGGTCAGGTGCAGGAAGGATAGTACATTTTGATAAAGTTTATAGAGATCCCTTATGTCCACTGCTTGGGCCCACACAGGATACTATAGGAGGACTCGGTGAGCAGTGTACTCAACTCAACTCTTAAGTGTTCATTACCTTTACGATCTAGGACAAGGTCAGTCCAACAGGAGATTGCAGGTGGCTGAACCAGAATTAAGTTTGAATGCCCTAGCCTTTTGTCCAGCCTAACTCTGAAGGTTACACCAACCCAGCTGGTCTAGTGTTACCATTAAGAGAAAGAATGAAACATCATGCCCAAGAATGGTCAGGTGAGGATCCCAAATTTTCCTAACCCTCTGCTCCTTTCATCTGGAACATGACCCAGGAAGCAGCTGAGCAAGATGATCCCTTTCTGGAGAGAGTTGCATCCAGTGACCAAACTGCATTACTAAATTGTGGGGGTCAGGAGGAGGTGAGGGAGATAGAGTCAGAAATATTTTTTTAAACTTTTTGTTTCGAGGTAATTGTAGATGCACATGCAAGTTGTAGGAAATAATACAGAGAAAGCCTGTGTACTCATCACCCAGTTTCCCCCAATGGTAACAGTCTGCAGAATTACAATATCTCAATATCTCAACAACATCCCATGGATACAATCAAGCTATTAATAAACATTTCCATCACTACAAAGATCCCTCATGTTGTTCTTTCATAGCCAAACCTACTTCCCTCCTACTCCACCATCTCCTTAATACCTGGCAACCACTTATCTGTTCTTTATTTGTATAATTTTGTAACTTGAAGGATGTTGCACAAATAGAATTACAAAGTATGTATGGAAAGCATCCAGTCTTTCACACTCAGTATAAGGTCAGCTGTAGGTACTTTGGTAGGTGTTCTTTATCAAGTGTGGAGATTCCCTTCTATTCTTCTTTTTCTGAGCATTTTTATGGTGCTGAATTTTGTCAAGTGCTTATTCTACATTGATTGATATATTCATGTGATTTTTCTTTTCTTTAGATTGTTCGTATCAGGAATTGCATTGATCGACATTTGTTTTTGTTTTTTGTTTTTTTGTTTTTGTCTTTTTTTTTGAGACAGAGTTTCACTCTGTTGCCCCAGCTGGAGTGCAGTGGCAACTGCAGCCTCAACCTCCCAGGCTCAGGTGTTCCTCCCAACTCAGTCTCACCTGTACCAGGGACTACAGGTGCGTGACACCATGCTGGGCTAATTTTCATATTTTGTGTAGAGATGGGGTTGTGTCATGTTGCCCAGGCTGGTCTCAAACTTCTGGGCTCAAAGGATTCGCTGGACTCGGCCTCCCAAAGTACTGGGATTACAGGCATGAGGCACCAAGCCCGGGTTGATTGACTTTAGAATTTTGATTTTGCATCCCTGAAAAAAACTCCACTATGCTGTGGTATATAATTATTTTTATACATTGCTGAATTCTGTTTGGTAATACGTTGCTAAAGATTTCTGCAGCTTCACCTTGTTACAGCCTGGAAAAGGTGGGAGTCTAGGATTTCTACTCAGCCTCTGTTCATGTAGGAGTGAGTGGGGCCAGGGTTTCTCCTGTGGTGTTTGGCTGAAGTAGAGCTATTACTGCCTAAAAGTTTTCTTTTTGTCTTTCTAGGCTTCCCGTTTCCTGGACTTGACTAGAGATAGCAGCGTTCGTTGAGACTCTTTTGTCTGTGCCTGTTGCCATTTTTGGGCTACTGGCTTCTTCAGCTCCAAGTTTGGGACAAAGAAACAACAGAAAGAAAGCCCAGGGAACTCAGCATCATGTCATTCCTTGGGTTCTGAGATTTCTAGCTCATCTGTCTTCTTCTCTCAACCTCTTGGAGTTTCTTATGTTGGAAAATATATAAAGTCCAGGGTTTTTTGTTGTGCTTAGCAGGATAAATGGAATACTGATGTCCACTCCATCTTCCTGAGAGCACAAGGATTCTTTTTTTTTTTAGTGATTTTTGGTCAATATCAGATGCCTGTTGATGGTAACGAGTGTGGAGGGTTAATCAATACCTTGACTATCAGCCCGTTGTTGAGTGGCTTCTGTGATAAAAAGTGCAGCATTGTGAGATTACAAATGATTCAGAAAGCTGAACACATGACACATTACTTTCAAGGGCTACATTCAAATATTGCTCCTTTGTGGGTTTCCTTGACTGCCAGAAGGATTGGAGTGTTGTGGTTCTACTCATGTAGTGCCACTTTACTTGGTGAGCAGGCTCCTGCATTTGTGGGGGCCTTACAGAGTTATGATAACATTGCAGTCAGGTCCATTGAAATTGAGGTGTCTGACTATCTAATTGTGGCAGACAGACTTGTAGGTGGCCCCTGTGATCTCTATTCTCTGGATTTTCAGAACTGTGGATGGCCATTGGGGGCCTAAGAGCAGTCTTTCGTTGCTAAGGGCAGCCTCTAGCTCACATCTAGAAAGAAACTGGGGAGTCAGTCCTAGAGCTGCAAAGAAATGAATTCTGTCAACGACCTGAGAAAGCTTGGAAGTGATTCTTCCCCAGTAGAGCCTGCAGATGACAATGCAGCCCAGCTGACACCTTGATTGCATCCTTGTGAGAGCATAAGCAGAGGATCTAGTTAGGCCATGCCTGGACTTCCAACCTGCAGAAACTGTGCAGTGATATACATGTGTTGTACAAGGCACTAAGTTTGTGGGAATCTGTTGCACAGCAATAGATGACAAATACACCAACAAACAAGACATTATCATTGTAGTGAAAGCTTTGGACACTCATAATAAATTCTGACCCCTGCAGGGATGGCAAATTGCAGATGAGTTTACGTACCTATGATGGAGTACTGCAAACATATGTTTGGAGACATCTGTGGCATGCTGGGATAGGTGCTGGGTCTTGGAGATTATTTTAATATCTATTTTATAAGGTAGCTGTAAGAATTAAATGTGATAATGCAGGTAGAAACTGTTTAATGCAGGGTCTGGTGCCTTCCCTGGCGTGCAGCCCAGTGAGTGTGGCTCTTGCCCACTTAATATTTCAATGAGGGAACGTTTCTGTCAATATGCACAAATTATAATGGCAATTGATTTGCAGATCTCTTCTTTCCTCCTCTCCTTCTAACCTACTAATCAAAAAACTGGTTAACCCTGCAACCGCTCTCCCAAGTTCAAAGCAACGTTTGGTGCAGTCCTGTCTCAATTCTCACATAACAAAGCAGTATTTCTCGGTTCCCTACAACGACCATCACTCAATACAAAAAACCAAGCAGGTCTGCCAAACCACTCTCATACCCAGCCCTGGTCATCTCCGCAGGAACAACTTCAATTCTGGTTAATAAGGACTTCAACGAAGGGTTCATTAAGGTTTTCCCTCCACCGAAAGAAAGAATACCGTCCCGAGGGAGCAGGCTCTTGGGCCCTATTATTTGCTCCCTGGAGAAAGACAAGAGAGAGGAATCCCAAGGCGTGGCCTGAATGCCCTTTGGGGGCGTGGACAGCCCGGAGCCCCAGCCTTTTCCACTCCGAGCACCAGGCGCGTCTTATTTTCAGCCCCCGAACTGCTACAAATCATCCGCCTTATTTTCAGCCCCCAAACGGCTACAAATCATCCTGTTTAAACAAAGCGGTCTGTCTAAAAGGAGGAGCATAACAGGGCCGGGGCAGGGGCAAGACCTCGGAGTAGGCAACCTCCCTCTCGGCCCCGAGCCGTCCCGGGCGCGCAGCCGCCGAGTGCCACATCAGCGACGGCGCTGCACTTCCACGTTCCCTTAGGATGCAGCCAGCGGGCCTGAGGGAGGGGCGGGCCCAAGGCCCTCCAGAGTGGCGGGCCGCCCGGCCAATCGGCGGCAAGTGAGGAGCCGCGGCCACCAATGAGCTGGGGCTTGTGCCAGCCGCGGCCGCCGAGGCCCGTGCCCCGCGGGGGGAACAGATGAAGCACATCTGGACAGCTGTGCTGAGAAGCTCTGCGGCCCCCTCGCGGCCGACGTCAGCCGAGCACGTCCCCCACGTCCTCTCCTTGTCGCCACTTATTGTTTATTCGTTTTCCCAAAGAAGCGACTAGGGACCCAAGTTTAAAACTCCCCCTCCCCGCCCAATGCGAGACGTGGCCAGATCCCATCCAACACACGGTTTAATTTTCATGGGGCTCTGGGATCAAAAGAACAGAAACAGCAACAACAAAAGCCCAGCCGCTGTCTGAGTTTAAGCTGGCAAAGTGGGAAAAATAAAGTGTTGAGTAAACAGACCAAGTTGGGTAAGTTGTGGATACGTGCTGGATATCATATTTCTCTTGCCGTGGTCTCTATCCTGTGTCTTTTTGCTGTTCTCACCAGCTTTCTCTTCATCAAGGGGAGAAAAGTAACACTTGCTGCGACAAACTGGACCCTTCGCTCTCTTCTCTAACGTTTCACTAACATTTTAATTTAATTTTTTTGGTTTGCTATTCATTTTTTCTTTTTTTTTTTTTTGGTGCGCTAGTTTTAAATATCCTGGGAGCAGCAATGTGATTGACATCCTGTTGTAAACCTCTAACTCCAAAATTGAATCTATTGATAAATTTATTTCTCTATTTTCTTTCTGTGAAAATGCTGTGGACATTTGTAAAGCCAAAATCGTTTTTTATCCCCGACTCTGGGACTGTTGTGATGGGAGATTGAGAAAATCATCTGATCTTTTCAGAATTAACACGTTTGCTTCTGTTAATAGGATGTCTAGTATAAATTATGTAAAACTGGGTTATGCAGGTAGTTGCTGGATTTTTCACTTAAATCTGGAGGTAGCTGCAAGTCAAATATATGTCTTTTCGGTATTCTCCTATCCATAGTGGGAGACCTGAATTCCTTTATAATAGTTAAAAACAAACAAACATGTGACAGACCACTTGTGTGTTCATAAACTTATAATTGTATATATATATACTATATAGTATATATACACTATATAGTATGGTGTATATATATACTATATACGTGCTATATATACACTATGCTATATAGTATATATACTCTACGTATGCTATATAGTATATATACTCTATATATGCTATATAGTATATATACTCTATATATGCTATATATATTTTGTTGTTGTTGTTGTTGTAGTTTGTTTGTTTTTGAGACAGAGTCTTGCTCTTGTCGCCAAGGCTGCAGTGCAATGGCACAATCTTGGCTCACTGGAACCTCTGCCTCCTGGGTTCAAGCGATTCTCCTGACTCAGCCTCCCAAGTAGCTGGGATTACAGATGCCCGCCACTATGCCCACCTAATTTTTGTATTTTTAGTAAAGATGGGGTTTCGCCATGTTGGCCAGGCTGGTCTTGAACTCCTGACCTCAGGTTATGTGCCTCCCTCGGCCTCGCAAAGTGCTGGGATTACAGATGTGAACCACTGCACCCGACCTTATAATTGTATATTAAAACAATAATTCTATCAAAATAATATGAAATTGTTATATGTACATGCTTGCAGATAGTTCCGGTATACATTTCAGGCTTTAGAAACAGAATGATGAAAAATATTCAGTTAGGTGAGTGGCCTGAGACCCACTCCATCTGAAACATCTATAATCCCCTCTGTTTAACCAATATTTTGGATTTGAGACTTTTGTCATATGTTATTTACTGTAATGGGAGAGCTGGATAGAATGGATCTTTAATTTCTGGCTCAGAAAGCAGTAGATGGGAATTTAGTACGATAAATAAAAGTTGCAGGCCGGGCGCGGTGGCTCACACCTGTTATCCCAGCACTTTGGGAAGCCAAGGCAGGTTGACTATGAGGTCAGGAGATTGAGACCATCCTGGCCTGTCTCTGCTAAAAATACAAAAATTAGCTTGGTGTGGTGGTGCGCGCCTGTAGTCCCAGCTACTTGGAAGGCTGAGGCAAGAGAATCTCTTGAACCCAAGAGGCAGAGATTGTAGTGAGCCAAGATCATGCCACTGCACTCCAGCCATCTCCAGCTCTGGCAACAGAGTGACACTCCGTCTAAAAAAAAAAAAAGAAAAAATTCTGAGTGTGTTTTTGATTCAGAAAGGTAATGCATACAAAGCGGATGGAGCAGCTCAAGTGATTTGCAGGGAAGCAGGCTTAGAAGGAACAGTATTGCAGAGAAGCAATGTAAAGAGCTAGCTGGCCTGGTTCAATTCACAGCCCTACAACAGTAACTTACCTAGGGCAAGTTACTCAGCCCCCCCTGTGCCTCAGCTTCCTCCTCTGTAACATGGAGAATTTCCTCCTCTGTGGTGAGTTTCCTTCTCAGTTCCCTCATCTGTAATGTACTAATAATAATGGCACCTACATCATGGGGTTGTCTCAAAGACTGAGTTAGCATACATTAAACACTTGGAATAGTTCTGGCCCATAGTCCCATAGTATGCCTTTGCTGTTGTACTCACTCTTTGTTACCTTCCTTCCCAGCCTGCGCTGTTGCACATCAGTTTCCCCAGCTGCCATTCTGACTTCTGCTCTAGCAACTGGTATTAACTGAGTGCTGACCACTTGCTAGCCAGCATTGTATGAGGCTATAAGGAGAGAGAGTCTTGAATGAGGAGTGAGGTAGAATTGATCTTCTTAGGAAGATCTAGAAGGTTCTGAAGTGCAGGGGATAGAAAAAGGCTATCTGTTGTAGGATGACTTCACAGAAGGGCTTGCGTTTCTGGGAATGGGTTTTGCCAAACGGTTTTGGAATGGGAGGAAGGGAAGGGATTATAGAGGAGCAGGAACATTTTAGGAGGAAGGAGACCTTTTGCAGGGGCAAAGGCACTATGGCTGGAAAGTGAGGAGCTATCCTGTGGATGTTGGGACATTGGGATAATCTGTGGGAGGTTAGTTGGAGGAAAGCTTGGAAAGGTAGGAGATGTGGGAAGGGACAGCATAAATTACCTGATAAGGAAAGAGAGGCTTGGGAGGTAGATTGGTGAGGAGATGGCAAGCCGAACTGTCAGCAGTTACACAGAAGAGGTGTTTCTGGAATAATCCATCTCTGGGGTCCTGTCTTCTCTCTTGCCCAGCATTCCCTTCCCGTCTGCCCCACTGCTTCTGTAACCTCCATCCAGGTCCTGCAGGTTGGGTGGGTAGGGATGGGCAGTCAGTCTGGGACCTGTGTTTTGGACTCATTCCGTGGTGGCTGTCTTGGAGCTCTGTTTAAGTGGTCTGATGCTCAGGGCAGTTACCCAGGCTACTTTTTGTTAACAGGCCATGCCCTAAAGTCTTTGACATGGATGTGATTGTTACAACCCTCCCCATCCACATACACGCTCATAGTGTATGCCAAGTAGCTCTTTCTCATCCTGCTGATAGAATCATCTACTCACATTTTAACACATATAACTTCATAACTTACAATTATTGAAGTAGATAAGAACTGTAATATGCACTTAAGTGGAGAGTCACTTTGGAGTTCCCTTGCTTTCTCTTCCCTCAGAGCATTGTTCTGTGGTAGAGAGGTGTGCCTGGCACTGCTGTTGGCCACCTGTGTGACCTCAGGCAAGACATTGAGCCCTTGGGTCCTCCTTGCCATCATCTGTGAAATGATCCCTAAAGGCCCTTTTTCTCTCAGATAATCATTTATTCTGCTCCCCAGATCCCTGGAACAGTCCATTATTCACAGATGGCTATTTGATACATCTGTGACTAATATTTTCTGATCACTTAATACATGGTGGATGTTCTGATGATGGTCGTGTCCTCCTCACATCCTCCTGAGAGGGTTGGTATCTATTTGTGTCTTGTTTTTCTAGTTGAGGAGACAGGAGCAAAGGCAGTTTAAGAAATTTGCCCAAGATTACACAGTGAACAAGTGGCAGGTGCAGACCCAGTCTAACTTTGTAGCCCAAGCCTTAACCAATAGGCTATGCTACCTTAGGTATGATACAGCTACAGCTGCTCTTCTTGTTTGTGGTGGTGATAGTTGAGAAGTACATGGAAGGAAGATCATTGGAGAAAGGGCATATTTGGAGATATTGATTTGGTAAAATTTGCCTGGCAGGGCCAGAATAGCAATGTGAATCTTGTCTATGAAATGTGCTCCATATGGAAAGAGGAGACATGTGGATCTCGTTGCAGGCATGCACTCTGTCTTTTCACCTTGTTTGAACAAAACCCACATACCACCTGGTTGTCTAGCAGACACTCACTACATGTCAATTGAATGACTGACCCCTTTGAAAAAGGAAGTTGTGACCACACTATTTTTATTTGAAAAAATAGAGAAACTATGAAATGTCCCAAGACTCGTGGGAAAATGGGTCAGATGCCAGGTAAACATTCTACTTCTACTTTTGGGACATCCCACTTTCTCTTTTTATTTCTGGACATGCTGTGGTTTTGGGCTAAGGACTTCTCATGGTGAATATCAATGAAGGTCTATTTTAGGTATATAGTTATTAATCATACCCACTCTGGATTTGGCATCTATCTTTTTGGGAATTCATTCCTTAAATATTTTGTGTATCGAATCAACTTTAAAATATTTGAAAAATGTTTTAGGTTGCTCTTTATCTAATGTAGTTGCTCTTTTCAGTATGGCATAGTGACTAAGCACACAGGCTTTGAAGTCAGACTGTGAAGGCTTGAATTCCAGATCTGATTCTTACCAATGTGGCCTTGAGCAAGTCACTTTCCTCTAGAAGCTTTTATTATCTGTAAAATGGGGATACTCATACTCATTACATGAGAAAATCCATGGAGAGCATTCAGTATATTGTTTGGCTCACAGTAAAGCCTGCACATGTAAGCAATTCTTTTTTTATTGTGGTAAAATATATAACAACATAAAATTTAACAATCTTAACCATTTTTAAGTATACAGTTCAATGGCATTAAGTACACTCACATTGTTGTGTAACCATCACCACCATCCATCTCCAGACATTTTTCATCTTCCCAAACTGAAACTTAATACTCATTAAACAATAAATCCCTGTACCCCTTACTTTGTCAGCCTCTGGAACCAATATTCTACTTTCTATTTTTATGAATTTGACTATTCTAGGTACCTCATATAAGTGGAATTATATAATATTTATTCTTTTATGTTTAACTTATTTGATTTAGCAAAATGTCTTCAAGTATCATCCATGTTGTGGTATGTGCCAGAATATCCTTCCTTTTTAAGGCTGAATAATATTTCATTGTATGTATATACCATCTTTTGTTTATCCATTCATTCATTGGTAGAGGGACTTAGGTTGTTTTCACCTGTGATGGTTAATTATGTGTCAACTTGTCTAGGCCACAGTACTGAGCTATCTGGCCAAACATTATCCTAAATGTTTCTTTGAAGATATTTTTTAGATGATGATATGGTTTGGCTTTGTGTCCCCACCCAAACCTCATCTTAAATTGTAATCCCCATAATCCCCACATGGAGAGGGAGGGACCTGGTGGGAGGTGATTGGATCATGGGGATGGTTTCCCCCATGCTGTTCTCGTGATACTGAGTGAGTTCTCATGAGACCTGATGGTTTTATAAGGGACTCTTTCCCCACTTGCTTTCTCTGTTTCCTGCCACCATGTGAAGAAGGTCCTTGCTTACCTTTTGCCTTCTGCCATGACTGTAAGTTTCCTGGGGCCTCCCCAGCCCTGTGGAACTGTGAGTCAATTAAACCTCTTTCTTTTACGAATTACCCAGTCTCGGGTACTTCTTCATAGCAGTGTGATAATGGACTAATACAGATGAGGTTAACAGTTAAATCAGTAGACTTTGAGTATGGCCTCCATAATGTTGGTAGGCTTCATCTAATCAATTGAAGGCCTCAATAGAAAAAGAGGCTGGGCGCGGTGGCTCACGCTTGTAATCCCAGCACTTTGGGAGGCTGAGGCGGGCGGATCACGAGGTCAGGAGATCGAGACCACGGTGAAACCCTGTCTCTCTACTAAAAATACAAAAAAATTAGCCGGGCATGGTGGCTGGCACCTGTAGTCCCAGCTACTTGGAGAAGCTGAGGCAGGAGAATGGCGTGAACCCGGGAGGCAGAGCTTGCAGTGAGCCGAGATTGCGCCACTGCACTCCAGCCTGGGTGACAGAGCGAGACTCCGTCTCAAAAAAAAAAAAAAAAAAGAATAGAAAAAGATTGAATTCCACTCAAGAAGTGAGAATTCTGCCTCCAGACTGCCTTTGAACTTGAGACTACAGCAAGTCTTCCTTGCACCTTCAGCCTGCTAGCCTACCCTGTAGGTTTTGGACTTGCTAGCCTTCACAATTGTGTGAACCAATTCTCAAAATCAATCTGTCCGTGTATGTGTGTGTGTGTTTGCGTGTGTGTGTCCTGTTGGTTTTGTTTCTCTGGAGAACCCAGGCCCCTAATTAATACACCATCTTTTGGCTACTTGGGAATAATGCTGCAATAAACATTGGTGTACAAATATCTATTTAAGTTTATGCTTTCAATTATTTTGGGTGTATAACCAGAAGTGGAATTATTGGATCACCCCCTATTTTTAAATATTTTGAGGAACCATCCTACTGTTTTTTTCACAGCAGCTGCACTATTCTATTTTACATCCCCACAGCAGTACACAAGGGTCCCAATTTCTCCACATTCTTACAAACACTTGTTATTTTCTGTTTTTAATTTAAAAAATAATAGACATCCTAATGTGTGTGAAGCATTTTGTTGTGGTTTTGATTTGCATTTCCCTAATGTTTAGTGATGTTGAACATCATTTCATGTGCTTATTGGCCATTTGTCAATCTTTAGCCCATTTTAAAATTAGAGGTTTTTTTTGTGTGTGTGTTGTAGGAGTTCTTTATATATTCTGGATATTAATTCCCTATTGGATATATTATTTGCAGATATTTTCTTCCATTCTTTGGGTTACCTTTCCACTGAGTTGGTAGTGTCTTTTGATGCATAACAGTTTAAAATGTTGATGGTCTAATTGCTTTATTTTTTTTGTTTTTTGCCTGCCCTTTTGGTGTCATATCTAAGATATGATTACCAAATTCAATGTCTTGAAGCTTTTTCCATATGTCTTCTTCTGAGAATTTTATAGTTTTAGCTCATATGTGTAAGTCTTTGTTCCATTTTGAGTTAATTTTGTAAATGGCGTAAGGTAATAGGTGTTCACCTTCATTCTTTTGCATGTGGATAGTTAAGCAATTCATTAATAATTTTTATCAACATTATAATGTTTGTCTCTATGTAGATATCATAAGCATAGACATAGCCATAGTTTAAAAATATTAATTCATTCTTGACATCATTTTTCTAATTATGTCTAAAGTACTGATTTTTTCTTATAGAATTACTCAAAAATTCTGTACTTGGATCAGGTGCAGTGGCTCACGCTTGTAATTCCAGCACTTTGGGAGGCTGAGGTGGGTGAATCACTTGAGGCCAGGAGTTGGACACCAGCCTAAGCAACATAGCGAAACCCCATCTCTAGTAAAAACACAAAAATTAGCTGGGTGTGGTGGCATGTGCCTGTAATCCCAGCTACTTAGGGTCTGAGGCAGGAGAATCATTTGAGCCTGGGAGGTGGAGGCTACAGTGAGCCGAGATTGCGCCACTGCACTCCAGCCTGGGCAACAGAATGAGACAAACAAACAAACAAACCCCTACACTTTATAGCTTTTAGTATTTCCAAGGAAGACAAATTATTCTTGTGGTCAAATGGCATTGGTGGCTGATAGCTATTTTTTTTTTTTTTAACTATTTTTACCTTTTTGTGGTGTTTAGAATTAAAAAAGCAACATCCTCATGTTGCAAAAAATTGAAATAGATTGTACAGAGTCAAAAGTAATGGTTCCTCTTCTATTTACATGGTTTCTTCCCTTCCACTACTCTCCCCACAATTAAACTTTGTTAATAGTCTGCTCTATATTTTTCTAGACCTTCTCCAAGAGTCCATTCACAGGTATAGATTTAAACATAAATATTACTTTAAAATATACATGGGACCATATTATTATTATTATTTTTTGAGACGGAGTCTCGCTCTGTCGCCCAGGTTGGAGTGCAGTGGCGCGAGCTCGGCTCACTGCAAGCTCCGCCTCCCGGGTTCACGCCATTCTCCTGCCTCAGCCTCTCCGAGTAGCTGGGACTACAGGTGCCCGCCACCACGCCCGGCTAATTTTTTGTATTTTTAGTAGAGACGAGGTTTCACCGTGGTCTCAATCTCCCGACCTCGTGATCCTCCCACCTCGGCCTCTCAAAGTGCTGGGATTACAAGCGTGAGCCACCGCGCCCTGCGGGACCATATTTTATACATTGTTCTGACCTTGTTTTTTTAAAAAGTCTCAGCAGTATAAAATACACACATCTCAATCTGTCCACTGAGACCCAGAGATCTTGTGAACATACTGTGTCCTGGAGACCAGACAATAGCACTCAAGGGAAAGAATGTTCTTTTTCTATAACACGTAACAGTGGTATTGGGTTACATTTGTTGAACGAGGCCTGTTTGCACTGTTCCCTCTCTCTGGACTCTTGGCTCCTCTCTGTGAGCCGTCAGATTGACTGTTTCTAGTCTTGTCTGACTTTCAATGCCCCTGCCAAGGACTCTCATATTCGGCTGTCTCAGAGAAAGCTCGGAAGACAACAAATCCTTTCCCACATCCGCCCATCACCGCTTCTGAGCAGCCTGGGCCCCTCTGGTGCCATCAACAATCTTGAAGTGGCAACAGGTCCAGAGGCAAATGACTCCTTCCTTGCTGCTGTTTTATGCAAAGATTGCTATCCTCTGTGGCTTTTTGTTTCTCCTTCAAGATAAATTTTTAAAAAATGACCAGCAGGGTGGTGCTTTCCACAGCAAGGAAGTGGGTGGTATGCCTGCACCTTTCTCCAGAATTCTTGAAATTCCACAAGCTTAAAAACATACACAATATTTTATTAAATTCTTTTTAGTAGATGAGAAAATTGATTTTTAAAAATTATGATATGCTTATGGAAATTGATGTTTAGAAAGGTAAACTGTACTACCTGTGAAATTCCACAGGCTTGAAAACACCTACACGATATTTTATTAAATTCTTTTTAGTAGATGGGAAAATTGATTTTTAAAAAATATGATATCCTTAAGGAAATTGATGTTTAGAAAGGTAAACTGTACTACTTGTATAGTAAGCAAAGAATATGAAAATTTATCTGATTTTAGTTCTCTTTTCATTGAACATTCCCGTTGCCTCCAAAAGATAGCACATTGCCCTTGAGAATTCTACAGACTAGTCCTGTGGTGCTTAATCAATGTGCAGCTGAATTGCCTGTGGAATATTTAAAAAATACACCTATGCTTGTCCTGCCCCTGGAGATTCTATTTCAGAAGGTGTGGAGTGAGGCCAAGGCATCTGTGAAAAGCTCCCCAGAGATCTGATGGTTTGCCTGGGTTGAGAACCATGGATCTAGTGGGAGGAGTTTCCCAGCCAAAGTTCCAAACCCTCACAGGTGGGCTGGTGTCCTTCATTCCTGATGACGCTTAGAACTGGCCTCAAGCAGTCACAGTTGGAGGAAAGCTCTACCTAAGGTCCTAATTAAAAACAAATAAATTGGATGGAAACTCCTTCTTCTTGGGATGTTTACAGAGGTTACCTTTTTATCCTGTTGCCTCATTCCCATGAAAACTCACTTGTCTAACTAAGCTGAAAGGTGGAATCTTTCTCACCAATTTTTGTAGAGCTCCTATTAACTTCACTTTTTTGGGAGCCAAACTTCCCTCAGTGCCGCAGTTATTTCGTGGTAGTAACATAGGTGTTTAGGAGACATCTGAATTCCCTCTCAATGACCTAAAAGTATAATTAGTCCATTTTCTGACGTGAGTCAACAACTAGGGTTGCCACATAGACCCAATTCTTAGTAGAGACTGTGTCTATCTCGGACCCAGAGTTGACCACTAATTACATTTCAGTAAAAAATATTACTTTTAATTTATCTTAAATTTCACAGAAGAAAAAGAAACCAAAGTGAAATTTAAGGAATTTCTGAACTTCAGACAAATATCTCTTAAAACAAGACATATTAGTTCCTTAGAGATTCCTCCAAAAAATATCAAACTGTTGGGATTATTAGCTACTCTCATAAAATTCAGAGTACATTCTTCATATCCAAATAGACCTACATTTTATATAACTACCCTCACACTTTAAATTAAAAAAAAAGAAAAAGTTCCAGATCTGACTTTGATATGTCTAGGTATGGATCTTTTTCTTTCTTTCTTTTTTTTTTTTAACACCTTTTCTCCTGATATGTCCTTTCAATTTGAGGATCCATGTCTTTCTTCACCTCAGGGAGTTTTTCACCAATTATCTAATTTTTTCTTTCTCTCTCCTTAAAAGCCAGGCATAATTCAAACTAAAGATCATGGCAAACTGTTAAAGGCAGATTAAAAGAAACCAAAATTGAGAGCTACATCATAATAAGGAATGCATTTAGAAAAGATTTGGGGATTCTACCTGTGTATCTATCGATCTATCAATTTTTTTTTTTGAGACAGGGTCCCACTCTGTTGCCCAGGCTGGAGTGCAGTGGCATGACCATAGCTCACTGCAGCTTCAACCTCTTGGGCTCAAGCCATCTTCCTGCCTCAACCTCTCATGTAACTGGGATTACAGGTGTGTGCCACTGTGCCCAGCTAACTTAATTTTGTTTTCTTTGTAGAGATGGGATCTCCCTATGTTGTCCAGGCTAGTCTTGAACTCCTGGCCTCAAGTGATCCTCCTGCTTTGGCCTGCCAAAGTGCTGGAATAACAGATGTGAGCCACTGGACCTGGCCTAAATACTTTATATTAATGAAAATTAAATAATATTAAAAATGTTAGCAAGGAAGAAAAAAATTATAGAAAATGCTCACAGCAAAATCATGTCATGGCTAAACCTTGGGGATAAAGACCAGAGGAAGACAGAGTGAAAAGGGAGTAAAAAAGGTTGTGCAGAAGAAGAATGGGGAGTATTGGGGTCAGACTCCTTCCAGGCATCTTACCTTTCAACAGGTACCCAGGAGAACTGACCCCCAGTTTCTCCATCCTTGATGTTGCTGTTCCTCCTTCTGCACTGACCTCTGTGTGTGTGTACTTGGGCACGAAGCTGGACTGCCAAAGACAACGATGACCTTGTTTTCTTTCCTTCTTTCTTTCTTCTTCTTTCTTCTTCTTCTTCTTCTTCTTCTTCTTCTTCTTCTTCTTCTTCTTCCTTCTTCCTTCTTCCTCTTCCTCTTCTTCCTCCTCCTCCTCCTCCTTTTTCCTTCTTCTTTTCTTCTTCTTCTCCTTCTTCTTCTTCCTCTCTTTCTCCTTCTCCTCCTCCTCCTCCTTCTTCCTCTTCCTCTTCTTCTTTTTGTGAGACACAGTTTCACTCTGTCATCCAGGCTGGAGTACAGTGGCACAATCTTGGCGCACTGCAGTCTCCGCCCACTGGGTTCAAGCGATTCTCCTGCCTCAGCCTCCCTAGTAGTTGGGACTATAGGCACACACTACCACACCTGGCTAATTTTTGTATTTTTAGTAAAGATGAGGTTCACTATGTTGGCCAGACTGGTCTCGAACTCCTGACCTCAAGTGATCTGCCCACCTCAGCCTCCCAAAGTGCTGGGATTACAGGCCTGAGCCACTGCACCTGGCCTCTCCTTGCTGCTCCTATGACTTCTTGGACAGTTTATTTCCAGTGGGGTAGCAGACAGATGAATCAATACCTCATCCACCAGGGGCAAGTTTGGGAACCTCTCTGTATAAATTAAGCCTCATTTTCCTCAATAGAAAATTGGGCCTGTTTCTCCTTACTTCTAAATGTCATTGCAGAGGTTTCATGAAGTGATGTGTGTGATGGGACTTTGTCCAACGTAAGATACTTTGCAGAAGTGAGTGATTCTGTGACCACAATCTTGCTATGAAGCTTTTTCTTCACAGGAAGATACATGAACAACTAATGATTGAGTGACTGTTGGTTAGGTGTCAACCTCTTCTCAGGCTTCTTCTTATTTTACTCTCATGGACGACTTGTCGGGAAGAGGCTATTATTATTCCCATTTTATTGATAAGCCCAGAGAGGTTAAGTAACTCATGCAAGGTCACACCGTGGTGAAATCAGGATTTAAACACAGGGTAGCTTCACTCCAGTGTCTGAACTGTTAACATTTATGCCATGTGTAACATTATTTTCAGGAATGAAACAATGTTATTGGTTGCCACTTTTCAGAGAATTGGCAAGTGCTCAGGTTTAATGCAGGTGGGCAGAGGGAGAGGTGTCACTGGGTGCTCTAGCCTCTGTATCCTGAACTTCCAGCTTCCTCTTACTGTCCATTTGTGATCCTGGGAGAGTGAAACACTGTCTGTTCTGTGCCTGATCCACTCTTGTTCAAGTGTCCAGCACCCTTTCCCTGAATTACTGCAAAGAGCTCTCAAATTATCTGTGGTAAAGGACCAGTTCCCACCCCACCCCGAGTCCCTTGTAGCCTTAAATTTTTGTAAAAAAAAAAAAAATCTTGCTTGGATATCGCCACAATGTTAAACTACTTCAAGATATTTAAAAGCCTCTAAACACTTCATCTCAGTTCCTGTCCTTGTAGATGGTAACAGCTTGCAGACTAGCACTGGTCCACAGGGTGTGGTTGAAATAGCACTGCTGCAAGGGTCTCCTGACTTTGATTCTTGCCCCCTATAACCTATGCACCACAGAGCGGCCAGAGTGGTTCTTGAAAAATACAACTAAAAGTCACATTTTTCCCCTGGTTACACCCTCCAGTAGCTTCCTATTGCATTTAAAATAAAATCCAGATATTTACCAATGGCCCAAAAGTCCCTGGGTCATCTGGCCCTGCCTGTATCCACACGCTTTCATCTCCTCCCTTGCCCGCTGGATATCTCCAATGTTAATGAAACATAGGTAGGCTTGGGTAACAGCTGGTTCAAACAGGGAACACATAATAATCTGGGATGTGAGATACACTCTGTTTTGTCCTTTCCTCTACTGGATCAAGCATGGACAAGTGCTTCTATCACTTTCTCTCCAGCAGCAAGAACCATGCCACTAGTTTCTCAATGAGCAAGATGACCAAAACCAAGTCTCAGAAAAGATTTGTGCAAAACTGTGCTTATGTAGTGTAGCCTGTTGCCTCTCTGGTGAACTCAGCCTGAAGATGCCTGTATTCTGTTGAAGTCCCATACCTGCTTTTTAGACTCTTTGTTTCCTCCCCCAGAAAATGGGTCTGTGATGGGTCAAGATGATGGAGGGGTCATTCCAGATGTTCCTGAGATTGGAGAACAAAAGGTTGACCGTGTGGTTGTTGTCACAGACTCATCGCTGGGGAGCGTGGCTACCATTGCTGTATTGGTTATTTAATGACTGAGGGGGAAACACAAATTTTGGTTAAACAATTTCCTGGTGGGTTTAGTGCTTGCTGCCCAGAGAGCCTCTTGTGTGGAGGCATCCAGGAGAGGCACCCATCTCACCACGTGCTCTGCCATGGCAATGAATGAGAAGGAAGCAGCTACATGGAAAATGGTTCATTTAGCAACAAAGAGCCATAGTTTCTAGGAAACTGACTTCCCACTGTTCTCCCTAACATCCCCCCAACCCTTAACTTTTTAATCCACTGCCTATTCCAATCATTTTTGGACTTTCAGAAGAAGATTTCATTGTCTTTTGTTAATCAATTGCCATGGCAATGGCAACGATTCTCACATTTTAGTGGCAGGAAATTTATGTTTAATAGAACTGAGAATGTGATGTAGAAAAGTGCGTCTTTGCCAAGCATCCCAGGTGATTCTGACATAGCTGGTCCAAAGACCTTACTTTGAAAAACACTGGTTTTAGGATTGTCTGTTCTGTGTAATGATACTAGTATTGAGTGCAAAGTGTTTTAAAGAAGTTCTGTTTCTGCCCAAGATGGAGTAACAGGGCCAGATTTACCCTTTTGCCTGACACAACCAAAAATGTCAGATAAAATACATGAAATAATGATTTTTGAAACACCAGTCATCAGGTGATGAAGAGCAGTGATCTCTAAGAAATAGGAGACAAAAAGGTATACACTCGGGCTGCTCCAGCTTACTGCATGGAGAGAATTTCCAGGCTGAGACTCAGGGAAAGGAACTTAAGTGCAATTCAGACTCCCGATTTGAGGAGAAGGTGTGAGGAGGCTGGGGAAACCAAGGTGGTTAGAGTTCATGGAACAGAGTACCAGGAATGAGAGAGCTGCATGGAGAGAGAGGACCCCTATAACTGCAGAGGGGGCCTTCAAGGATTCAGCATCGTACTGACCAGCACCTGCATTTGGAGAAACTACTGGGGACCTGGGGGCCAAGCTTGTCGAGGGAAAAGAACAGAGCCTGGCTCTCACCAAAGGCTGAGAATATTGCCTGTTCCTTCCAGCCAGACTGGAAAACCCATAATCCACAGGGTATTGGTAGAACAGTCAGGAAGGCCTTGCCTCAGTAGTGGGGAATAATTAGCAGTCTAGAGCACTGCTCCATATTTGCCTAATAAATCATAAAAAAGCAATTTGCAAAAGTATTAAACTGCGTCTAAGTTACTTAAGCTCATCCCAGAACAGAGTTCAAGAATATTTATGGGAATAAAAAAAAATCCAGTGCCAAACAAGGTAAAATTCACAATGTCTGACACCCCAAAATAGTAACGTAGTTTAAAATGGAAACACACCACTCTCCCTGACTGTCCTGGAGGTGAACTTCCATGCACATTCTTGAACCCTTAAAGAGTCCAACAGTTTAAGCCTTCAGTGTAACATTTTATACATAACAATCTAGAGACTGCCAAACTATGGTCTGTGTTGATATTTATCTTGGCTTCTGAGACAGCACTTCCTCTTTCATGTCTATGACTGTTTTAAAAAATATTTTTTCTGTGTTTGATACCTTCAGCCTTACCATTGGATTATAGTAAGGTAGACTCAGCTAAGATATCGGCCAATTACATTGTGCATCCTAAGAGGTTGGGGCTAGGAGTCGTAGGTAACGGTGATGGGCGGGTGAGATGGGACAAGTTTTCTGAGGTCAACGTATGACTCAGATTCAAAGGCTTAGAGAGCAGTAAGGACCAAACCAGGCAGGCCAAGATCTTGGACAGGTCTGAGGGGGCTAGCTCAGCCAAGTTCCAGAACCAGAAGCCCTTTGGAAGCCAACAGGAACATACAGAGAATGAGGTGAGTATAGTCTCGTTAGGACTTGGTCAAGACTAAAGAGTCAGGGCTTGTTCATTGGCAGAGGTTGGAGGCTGGGTCAGAGAGGAGTGTTCTGGGATCATGCACGGACTTACTGCTCTAGAGGTTTGTAACTGAGCTCCACAATTTGAGCCTGGGATGTACATTCTTCCTCTGAGATTTAGAAGGTTTTAAATTTGGTTTCCAGGCCTATTTGTCTGATTCCCTCCCATCCCCCAAATTCAACCTGACACTCTGTCATTAGGATGCCACTAGTTAGATACTTGGCTGCCAGAACAAACATGTTTTCTTCAGATTGGCTGGCACCTGGGCATTCTTTCCCACTCTGCCTATACAGAAATGTGGCTTTTCTGCATACAACTTACAAATCTTTTGGCTGCTGGAAAATGCTAAATTTCTTAAAATATTTTAGCCCAGATGAATTTGTGGGAAAGCTCCTACTTGAAGATGATCACAAGATATTACTGTTATTTGATAGAAATTTTACTTACTCTGGGAGATGAGAATGGGACTTAAGGATCGGTCTTTGGGAAAAGTGGAAATGAGTTGGTCTTTTAAAGGAGGGTGGTCTTAAAATCACTTTTTCACCTAGAAAACATTTTTAATAAATGTTCTTGGAGCTCTTTATTTTCATTCCCAATGGCTATCGTACCATGGATTGAGTAACTAGAGTTCGGACGCAGGGATGAAGAATGGATGCTAGTCAGTATTGTCATGACCACCGTGATGGACTGGATGGCCAGAACAATTCACTTACAGTTTTTAATAATGACAAAGACAACAACAACAACACTAGAAAGTAGATAGAGTAAGTTTATACTTTAATTTCTTTCAGATCAGTATGGATTAGAGGAGCTTCTGCCCTCTCTGTGTTTTCCAAAGAGAGAGAAATAGATACAGAAGAGATCAAGAGAGCATAGGAGGGGGCTTCAATATGTTTGACTAGAGACACCTGTTATTCACCTTCTCCACAAAAGAGGACCAAAACAGCAACTAAATAAGCATGATGTCAAATAGAGTATTTAAGAGAGAACACAGGAACTAAGCAGGAAAGTGACAGGAAACCTCTCAGGCATGGAAGGAGAGGAAAGCAAAGCAGCTGGCCCAGCTGAGATCGGAGCCAGGAGAGACTCCTCAGTGCAGGAAAAGGGAAGAGAGACAGCCCCGTGTTCCACATTTCCACCATGGACTACCACAATCCTAGCTACAGAGTGCCCTTTGGCTCTCACAGACCCTGAGACTAGTATAAGAAACTTCCTGGAGCCCACATGATGGCATTGTCTCAGAGGGATTTCACCATGGGTCACACACATAGCCCAAGACTGAAGCAACTGCAGCATGGTGCCCTTTTGAGAGCCCAGGCCCAACAAGACTGCATCTTGACCTGGAGTCCAACAGCCCATGCATCTCCATATCCCTGGAGCCCCGCTGACATCCCCTTACATGCACTCAGATGGTTGCAATATACTAATGACATTCTTCACAGAAATAGAAAACACAATGCTAAAAATTGTATGGAACCAAGAAAGGACCCAAATAGCCACATCAATAGTAAGCAAAAAGAACAAAACTGGAGGCATCTACTACATGGCTTCAAAATATACCACAGACCTGTAGTAACCAAACAACATGGCATTGGTATAAAAACAGACACATAGAGAAGTGGAACAGAATAGAGAATTCAGAAATAAATCCATATATTTACAGTCAACTGATTTTCAACAAAGGCATCAAAAACATATATTGGGGATAGGACACCCTGTTCAAAAAGTGGTGCTGGGAAAACTGGATATTCATGTGCAGAAGAATGAAACTATCTGAATGAATAGACCCCTGTCGCTCACTATATATATATATAAAACTCAAAATGGATTAAAAACTTTAAGACCTGAAACTATAAAACTACTAGAAGACAACATAGGGGAAACACTTCAGGACATTGGTCTAGGCAATGAGATTATAATTAAGACCTCAAAAGCACGCATAACAAAAACAAAAATAGACAAGTGGGATTATATTAAACTAGAAAGCTTCTGTACAGCAAGGGAATCAACAGAATGAAGAGACAAACTTCGAATGGAAGAAAGTATTTTTCAACTATTCATTCGACAAGGGACTAATATCCAGAATATACAAGGAACTCCATCAACTGAACAGAAAAAAAAATCCCATGAGATATTTCTCAAAAGATGACATACGAATGGCCAACAGGCATAAGAAAAACTGCTGAATATCACTAATCATCAAAGAACAGCAAATCAAAACCACAATGAGATATTATCTCACCCCAGTTAGAATGGCTGTTATGAAAAGGACAAAAGTAATAAATGCTGGCAAGGATGGGGAGAAAAGAGACCTCTTATACATTGTTGGTGGGAATGTAAATTAGTAAAGCCATTATGGAAAACAATATGGGAGTTTCTCAAAAAAATAAATGTAGAACTACCATACAGTCCAGGAATTTCGCTACTGGATATTTATCCAAAGGAAAATAAATCAGTATATCAAGGGGATACCTGCACCCCCATGTTTATTGCAGCACTATTCACAATAGCCAAGGTATGGAATCAACCTAAGTGTCTATCAATGAATGAATGGGTAAAGAAAATGTGGTATATAGATATACAATGAAATATTGAGCCACAAAAAGAATGAAATCCTGTCATTTGTAGCAATATGATGGAACTGCAGGTCAGTATGTTAAGTTAAACAAGCCAGGCACAGAAAGACAAATATCACGTGTTCTTACTAATACATGAGAACTAAAAAAGTTGATCTCAGGAAATTAGAGAGTAGAATGGTGGTTACTAGAGGCTGGGAAGGGTATGGGAGGAGGATGAAGAGAGGTTGGTTAATGGGTACAAATATACGTTCATATAGAAAAATAAGTTCTAGTGTTTGATAGCACAGTAGGGTGACTATCATTAACAACAATATATTATATATTTCAAAATAGCTAGAAGAGAAGATTTGAAATGCTCCCAATACAAAGAAATGATAAACATTTCAGGGGTGATAGATATCCCAGATACTCTAACTTGATCATTACACATTGTATGCATGTATCCAAATAGCACTAAATATGTACAATGATTATGTATCCGTAAAAAAAGTTAAAAAGCGAGAGCGTAGGTGAGAGCTCTCTGCTTTTATCTAATGAGCTCCGGATTGCCTTCCATACTCCTGGACATGATACTAGGAAGTCTCAATCAAGGGCAAGATTATGCTTTCTGGAGAGAAATGGACTGGAAACTTGATATAATCTAATTGATGTTAATTGTGATAAGTGTTGCTGGTTTTACTTTTGGCTTCATACATAATGACTTATATTTTGTGGTGATAATGAGTAAAAGTGAGTTGATGAAACTGCTTCTGTGCCCTGATAAGTGGCTGTGTTCTGATTGGTTCTCAGTTGGGAGTTGATTTTTCGACAGGAAGAGAGTTAGCTTACCAATGTGAAACCACTAAAGGCAAAATCAAGAGAAGTTTCCTTTACCTCCATCGCAGTCTTATTCCCATGTCCTCGCTTTTTTCTGTTCTCTTTATTCTCCTTCCTTTTCTCCCCAAACTCATGATTGCCTTTCTTTCAGCAACTCTCTCCAGGTTCTCATTGACACAGAAATTGTAAAGATTCAGAAAATGCTATGAGGGGATATTTTTCCTCCTTGTTTCTGTGAATCTTATATTTGGATTGGAAATAGAAATTATATACCACCTTAGGGGATACTTCTTCAATTTTTCTGAAATTAAGAGACCCCATTTTTCTTTTCATAATGTGTTGAAGGAAATAGTTTTTGAAAAGTTGGGAATGGAAAGAGGTCAACTGAGAGGAGATTTTTACTGTGAGGTATCCTCTCCCTGGCATGAGATGAGTCCTTGGGAAGTGAAAAGATGGGGGCTATCTTTGGAAAAACACCCATCCCTGCTCCCAGAGAGCTCCGGGCCCGCATTTTATGGAGAACAGCATCTGCTCTCACATTAAGCCTGGTTAAGCCTTTGAATTTTCCTTTGCATGTGTTCTCAATCACTGATGGTGCTGAATCATGAGGCATATTGCCAGATGTGGGAATGAAATTTTTCTTTCTTTTTTTTTTTTGACAGAGTCTCGCTCTGTCACCCAGGCTGGAGTGCAGTGGCACAATCTGGAATCATTGCAACTTCTGCCTTCTGGGTTGAAGTGATTCTCCTGCCTCAGCCTCCAAAGTAGCTGGGATTACAGGCATGTGCCACCACGCCTGACTAATTTTTTGTATTTTTAGTAGAGACAGGGTTTCGCCATGTTGGCCAGGCTGGTCTTGAACTTCTGACCTCAGGTGATCTGCCCGCCTTGGCCTCTCAAAGTGCTGGGATTATAGGCATGAGCCACTGCACCTGGCTGGGAATGGAATATTCTCAATGAGGAACTTGATAATGTCTGAAAAAGTAAGTTTTCAGGAAAAGCCACAGGCTTGAAGTGTATCATCTTTCCTTCATGGTTTGGCACATCATTACTTTCCTTTTCCATGTGTTAGTTAACAAATGACGTTTAGAAATATCCTCTTTCCCACTGTCCCCAGGCCAAAGATCAGCCTTTCATATTTTTCCTTAATTGACAAGGAAATATTTGAGCATCCAAGCTGATATTCTTTATTACTGTGGATGTGATTTGGGAAACAATTCTTGGAGGGCAACTCTGAGTCTGTGGTGAATAAAAAAGTGAGGATAAACGTCAATGAATATTGTTTCTGGTGTTCTCTGTGCAGCTGGAAAAATCATGAGCAAGTTAGCTTAATTAGCTGAGCATCTTCCTCTTATTGAAAGGGCCGTGATGCTTGTGATTGGAAAAAGCCGTTCTTATGTGGCATCCTTTTAGAAAAGACTGTGGTTTAACATCATTCTCAGTAAACTATCGCGAGGACAAAAAACCAAACACCGCATGTTCTCACTTATAGGTGGGAATTGAACAATGAGAACTCATGGACACAGGAGGGGGAACATCACACTCCGGGGACTGTTGTGGGGTTGGGGGAGGGGGGAGGGACAGCATTAGGAGATATACCTAATGCTAAATGACGAGTTAATGGGTGCAGGAAATCAACATGGCACATGGATACATATGTAACAAACCTGCACATTGTGCACATGTACCCTAAAACCTAAAGTATAATAAAAAAAAAAAAAAAAAAAGAAAAGACTGTGGTTTAAATGGGCTTGTTTACAGGCCTCACTTTTGGGCTTACCTCCACCTCCAAGCCATCCACCATCATTAGCCACGTTTCTAAAATTAATTTATTAGAGGAACTGTTTGATTCATGAGATAAGTGGGTTTTGATTGGAGGTGGTTATGGGGTTTAGGAGGGTCTGCTGGTTAGTTCCACTGAGACCCTGAACAGTATGAAGGGGAAGGCTAGTTAAGAAGCAGAAAGAGAAAAAAGGAAGCCAGTCTTCTCAAACTTTTTGTTGGAAGTCTGCTGAAAGATTCATTTTGCATCCGGGCCCCACAGGTTGCATAGCTGGTTCTGCCTCTATGCTTTCAGGTCGCTCAAGTGTAACAGGAGTGAGAAATTAGAATCAAGGGCCCATTTAATCACTTTTTTCCAAGTTTCTGTATCCACATGTGCACTGTATGAAACGGCTGTCCATACTCTTGTCTTAATTGATTTAATGTTTAATCTCCTTTAACAGAAGGTTTGCAGAGGTCTCTTTTCTTCTTCTAGTACAGCTTGCATACTTATTTAAAGTCTGTAGTTAAAAGGGTGATTCAGGTCTTGGCAATATGTGATACTTCTGTCCTTTGAAAAGAAGTCATTTTTAAAATCTTGGTTTACTTTGTTTTATGGTAACAAGACAATACACCTTCTTATTTATTTCATACGTGCACTCCACACTCATTCCAGCAGGCCTTATTTCTTAAGCAAGAGACAAGAAATGGCCTTATTGACTGGCAGGTACAAGTGCTGAAACTAGCACTAACGACTGTGAATATTCATTCCTGAGTCATATTTGTGTTCAGACTCAGGTGAGAGGTGCAGACTGGAGTGTTCGTCTGTTCCCCTTGTGTGGGTTAAGATGAGTGTGAGATGGTTGGCTTGGCAGGTTGGCCCAGGTGAGAAAAGCAAAGCGATGGGTGGCCCTGTTCCCTGTGGGAGCCTTTACTTTTCCATGCTTACACACTGAACAGCTAAGCTGGCTGGTCAAATAATCAAGAGGCAGACTTGGTAAAAATGTGAATAAATGAGTGTAGTTACTATATAGCCATTAAGGAAAAATCTGCTAATGGTGACTCAGTAGTGCCTCCCTGATTGTAAAGGACAATGTCTTCTGGTGAGCTGTGAGCATGTTCCATGGGTTGACAATCAGATTTGCATGGCTGATGACATTAATTGCAGGGTGCTATGTAAGGTTTCTGTAAGTTGGGTGGAGGTGGAGGCCACTGGCAATGAGTACAACGCCCGGGGGAAGCATGTGAGTGGGAGGAAGAAAAGAGTTTTCTGGAGCTGTTGCAATGTGTATGCTGGTGAAATTGACTTGAGCATTAAGCAGTATCTCCCAGGATTGTTAGCTACTTAGTGGCACATCTTCAGTACTCATGATTTGTGGGGGACTTGAGCAGAGGTAAAAGTGTGGTAAGTTTTAATACTGTGTTTGCTTACTAGTTGGTTTTGACATGCATACAGGTGTGTGTGTGTGTGTGTGTGCGCGTGTGTAAAACTGACTGTAAGATGTCAAGTTTCAGCCTATTGATTTTTTTATTCCAGAAACTTTTCAGCATTACCTAAGAAACAAAGGCTCAATTTTGGCTGCTTCATTCTTGTCCCTTCTGCCACAGTTCTAACGTGCTTGATCTACTGAGACCAAGGATGACCAATGACTCAGAAGGGAAAATGGGATTTAAACACCCAAAGGTTAGTTTGGCATTTCTGCAGTAACCTTTGGTGTGATAATGTGAAAAGAGCAAGAACTTTTGATTCATAAAGACCTAGTTTGAATCTGACTGTACTGTGTATTTATGACATTGTGCAAGTAACTTATTGTGGGTTGTGGCTGATCAAGGCAAAGTTAATACTATCCTAATGCTGATGATTCTGTAGAAATTTTATTTCATTTTTTGTTGGGATCTAGCATTGTGGTTGGATAGGAAGAGTTGATGTTGAAGATATGTGCCTTAAATGCTTCTCTTGATTTCTGTAGCATTTTCTTCCTCTGGGACCTTTAGGAACCTGGCAGCTGAAGCGTTAGGTCTACCAGGCACTCTTTTTATCCATCCTTCCCATCCATCCATTTATCCACTCAACACTTAGGTACTGAACAGCTTACTATATGCCAGGCACAGTTCTAACAGCTAAGGATTAGGCAGTGAAGAAAAATAGAAAAAAAATCCTGTATACATGGAGCTTTCATTCTAGTGAGGGAGGAATGCAATAAAGAAAACAAGTCAGTAATTATGGGTGTATTAAAAGGGAATGTGTCACAGGGAAAATCAAGCAGGAAGAGAGGGTAGGGTATTGAGGCAATTTTAAATAAGGTGATGAGAGCAGGTCTCATTGAGAAAGAGCTCCCCTGCAGAGCTCTGAACACAATTTGCAGACAGTGCCTTCTTGTTATTACCAACCAGCAGTGCTCGTTGCCTTGTCTTCCTCTTGTTTATTCACTGAGGCCTCACCATTTTTGTTCCATGAAAAAAATAATTGTTTGAGAGCACAGAATATGACTTTTGGGTTTTTCTTTAGGGCTATGTTAAGATGCTAGTAGATGCTAGTTAAAGGATAGCTTGGTGGGGCCCTCTTTTCTGCCCTTGCTGGGTTCTGGAAATGATACCTTCTGCTCTATTATCCAGTGGCCTTATACATTGGGTACCTACCTGCAGAGCTTTTTAAAAATAACCTCTCTAGCCCCTCTTGTACGCCCCACACAAACCTCTGACTATGCAGGTAAGTATGGTCCCTTGTGGGGCTGGGCCTCTGCTTCTAGTCTTTTCCCTGCTTTCTTGGAGCAGGCAGGCACAGGTTGCCAACCTAACTTATGCTTTTGGACAACAGCAACCTCTGCCTTCACCATTTCCTGACCCAACATAGTGAAAGGAGAGTGTCTCATCACCAAGAAAAGCCTCTCACTTTCTCTGTCTTGCTCCAGGAGGTAGGAGAACAAAGAGGAGGAGCAAATAAGTCAATCACATCATGGTGTCACAGCCAGGCTGGGACCTGGAAGCAACCTTTGCAGTATGAGGATGGGATCCACATCAAGAAGACACCCAGTCTTCTTTGGCCCATGATGGATCACGAGTCAGTGAATGTTTCATTAGCTTTCATGAAGGGGGATATCTGCTTTCTGGTAATTTTCAAAATGTTAAAGAACCCCTTTCGAAGCTAGAAGGAAAGTTTAGTGTGTGAAGCTCTGTGAAGGTCATGGATGCCTTTTAATTTGGGATTTAGTAGAGCTTAAATTCCCTCTGATACTTCCTAAGTTCCCCAAAGGCAATGTGAATGGATGGGGTCTGGGCAACGTCTGCACCTCCAGGTGAGATGGGATATGGTAGGGTTTAGCTTTCATTTTCCCTTTCTTTCTTTCTTTCTTTTTTTGAGACCGAGTTTCCAGTTGACCAGGCTGGAGTGCAATGGTGCAATCTTGGCTCACCACAACCTCTGCCTCCTGGGTTCAAGTGATTCTCCTGCCTCAGCTCCCAAGTAGCTGGGATTACAGGCATGTACCACCATGCCTGGCTAATTTTGTATTTTTAGTAGAGATGGGGTTTCTCCATGTTGGTCAGGCTGGTCTCGAATTTCCGACCTCAGGTGATCTGCCCGCCTCGGCCTTCCAAAATGCTGGGATTACAGGTGTGAGCCACCACGCCCAGCCTCATTTCCCCTTTCTGATATGGATCTCAGAGGTGGCTTCTCCTTGGCTAGGAATATGACATTGCCACACCAGCTGCAGCACGTACGCACACACCCTGGGGCTGTCCATCCCACCTCATTCTGTGCCAGTTGTGTTGGCCTTTTTCTGCCCACTGAGGATCTAGAGAGACAGTGATGTCAGCCAGAGCTGCTGTGGCAGGTGGGGCTGTCCTGACGTCTGATCAAGCAGCCAGAGCCTCTTTGCCACATTCAGCTCCTGCCCACGTCCTCTAGGCTGGCCCTAGTACAGCTCTGGGCCAGTTTCCATGACTGTGAAGTATATTTCTGCCCAGCTTAGTAGTAATGAGGAGTATTTATTTTTATACGTTTGCTTGTTGTTTCAGATGGTAAGAGTTCTGTAGAAGCCAGGCTTTCCTAACATCCCAAGTCCTTCTTAGGCAGCATTATGGTACTCCAGTTATACACCTGCCCAGCTCTGTCCAGTATTGAGTTCCAATCTATACTTGAAAAGACAAAGATAAACAGTAACAGGAGAGTAACTATTGGGGGTGGGGGTAGTGGGCCCAGCTACACTGACAATAACAATCCCTTCCCCACCCCTCCTTGGTTGTCTGTGAAGCTACTCTAAGGAGTAATTCTTCCCTTGACGATACCCTGTTGGGAAGCGAGGTGTTGAGGTGCCAGACAGTGGTTTGGGGGCTGACTCTGGCCCTTGACCTGTGTGTCACAGCTGTGTGGGAAATGCAGTATCACTCCCTTGATTTGTTTGTTTTTCTGGATTGCACCTTTGTTGACAGTCTGGCACTTACTCTTGTGCATTTTGTTATTTATTTTCAATGGTGCAAGGCCCCAGTGTTCCATCCTCCTTCTGAATTCACAGAAACATCCACGCAAATAGACTGGCCTTGGCTTGGACTCACATTTGAGAGACTTCAATCTCCTTGACCTGTCAAAATGAAGTTCTTCTTAAAAGTTCTAACTCTCTGCTGCTGGCCTATAGTCTAATCAATGCTTCCCAACCTTTTTCATGTCACAGTATACATGGACATGACATGATTTATATAGATGGGAGGGCTCATTCCTAGGCAGTAGGCCATCGGGGTCTGGCTACTATAGTCCTTGCCCCCTCACCCTCACCTGGCTGTTCCTGGGGCTTAGGGGATTTGTGTTTCCCTCTGGCACACCTGTTCCCACTGGGGGCACACAGATATGCTATAGCTAAGGTTAGAAGTTCTGGCCCAAGACCTAGCATAGACCACAAGCTCAAGGTGCAACAAAGTGTCTTGTCCATAAACATCTTTGAAGATGATCCTAGAGGGTGGACGTACTTTCCCAGGATGTTGTAAGTTTGGGAGAACTAAGGTTCTGTGGTTGCGCCCATTGCTTGGTGCAGTCTGCCACCACCTGTCCTTCTAGAAGGAAGGGTTAGAAGGATGCCAACACTGCATGTCCCCTGTCCCCTCCAGGCCAGCATGACCAGGATCCTTGGCTCTGTGGCCAAACTCTAATGCTTAGCACTGCTTCTTTCCATCCTACCATATTCTGGGGTTATTTCACATGACTTCCACAGGTTCCTGACCTCCCAGCTTTGCTACATCTTCTGCATCGCTTAGAACATCACTTCTTATGCAGTGGTTGCAGGGGTCATAGACATTCTGCTGATGTTGTCTGTTTGTGTTGCCGTGAACCACACCTGGATAACTGGTCTGGGTGGAATTCAGCTACTGCAAGAGTACATACTAGTCCTCTTTTAGCCCTTGTGACTGTGTGGTACCAGGTGGTGGTTCTTACATTTAAACAGAGCTATGGGCTCATCCATCCATTCATTCATTTATTTACTCATTTAACAACCCTATTCAATAAATTCTGGGTACTGGGAATATAAAGATTAAAGTCATAGTCTCTGCCTTTCAGGAGCTCACAGCGCAGTGAGTGAGATCCAAGAAGTAAACAATGATGATATGCATGAGAAATTCCATTGGGTTCTGTGGGAACACAGAAGAGGGGGAAGATTCTTGCATTTGGAGAGTGGTCAGAGGAGGTTCCCTGGCTGAGATGAGATGACTTTTAGCTTGAATCTTTTTTCCTCTTCCTCCTCCTCCTCCTCCCTTCCCCTCCTCCTTCTCTTCTTCCTTCTCTTCCTCCTTTCTCCTCTTTCTCCTTCTCCTCCTCCTCCTTTCTCTCTTTCTCCTCCTTCTCCTCCTCCTTTCTCTTCCTTCTCCTCCTCTTCCTTTCTCTTCCTTCTCCTCCTCTTCCTTTCTCTTCCTTCTCCTCTTTCTTCTCCTTCTCCTCCTCCTCCTCCTTCTTCTTTTTCTTTCTTCTCTTTCTCCTTCTTATTCCTTTTTGAACAGAGTTATCTGGGAAGTGTGCTAATTGAATGAAGGAAGGAAGGGAACTGCATAAAGCTAGAGAGTGGAACTTCAAGTGCCACCATTTTGTTTGGTCATAGTAGAATTCTAATGGGCAACAGCAGCTAATGAAATAAGGATCACTTAAGGAGGGAGAGGAGACTTCTACATTAGCCTGTAATGGTCAGATCATACTTTTGGAAGGAGAATGTCTGTGGGATTCACTCATAGAAACCCTGGAAAGTTTCCATTGGAGGAGAAAGAAATCTAGATGGCAAGCTGGCTTGAAGAGACTTGTTATGTGTGGCTTCTGTGAGTGCGAGAGGATGGTGGGGGAGACTGCTTTCTCTATCCTGCTTCTTTCATCCAAAAGGCAGCATGATCTTGGGCAAGTGACATGACATCTCCAAACCAGTGTCCTCATTTATAAAGGTGGTTCTCATAATACCTCTCTCACCAGGGTTGATATATAATTAAATGACATAATTTATTGTTGTAGGAAAGAATCTAACATAGTAACTACTCAACAGATGTTAATTTCTTTTTCCTTCCCATCTATCTTTTTTCTCTTCCTCTTTTCCTTCTCTTTTCCCTTTCCCCTGCCTTCATACATCAGCTCTTTATTAGGTAAGTAATGTTTGTCAGGCATCCTGCAAGTTTTGCATTGTCCAATATGGTACGAGCCACATGTGGCTATCGAACAATTGAAACGTAGCTAGTCCCAATTGAGATGTGTTGTAAGTGTGAAATACACACAGAAGTTGGGGTAGTTAACACTCCGCGTTGTCTCCACGCCATTTCCAGGGCATGCTTTCCTATGGGCAGGAGACTAGAGGCTTTTTGAGTCTGTGGAGGCTTTTCCTATAAAAAGCCAGTCTTTGATGTGTTTCTGAGGTAGTCTTCAATTGCTGACCAGTAAGCTCGCCTTCCTTCCTGCAATGACATTTTTATAAATGTCAGTCTTGCTTTTAAATTCCTAATATGTGGTCTTAATTTTCACACAAGTCTGGAAATGTTGACTTAGTACAAAAAGAAAAAAAGGCCAGGCATGGTGGCTCACACCTGTAATCCCAGCACTTTGGGAGGCAGAAGCAGGAGGATTGCTGTGGCCAGGAGTTGGAGACAAGTCTGGGCAACATAGTGAGACCTTGTCTTTAAAAAAATAAAAAAATTAGCTGGGCATGGTGATGTGTGCCTGTAGTCCTAGCTATTTGGGAGACTGAGGCAGGAGGATAACTTGAGTCCAGGAGTTTGAGACTGTAGTGAGCTATGACTGAGCCACTGCACTCCAACCTGGGCAACAAAGCAAGACCCTGTCTCTAAAAAAAAAGAAAAAGAGAAAAAAATGGAATGCCAACTATCTCATTAATAATTTTTTTCTATTGAGCACATATTTAAATGACAACATTTTGGATATATTTGGCTAAATGAAATATATTATTAAGCTTAATTTCACTGGTTTCTTTTTACTTTTAAAAATGTGGCTACTGAAAAATTAAAATTAAATATGTGTCTTGCACTGTGTTTCTGCTGGGCAGCACTTTGTGGAGCTTATGTCTGATGGGGGGAAGGTAGAAAAGCAACAACAGCAACAGAAAGATATTTTAAAAATAAATGTAAAAAAAAAAACAAATACAAAATTACACATTGTGATGCATACTGTGAGGACAAGTTTCTATGGAAAGGAAAAAGGAGAAGACCTAACTTCATTCAGCTGGCCCATGGAAGCCCTCTCTGAGGAAGACACATTTGTGCTGTGCCTTGAGGGAGGCTCTTGCTACACGGAGTTTCCAGCCAAAAGTGGAGACAGAGCATTCCAGGTAGAGGAAACAGCCTGCGGGGGAGTATTTCTTGAGACTCCCAAACACTTGTGGTCAGCAATGGGGAGAAACAGACCCATGAAGTGTCCCCTGACTTTTCAGAGCTTGTGGTATGGGGAGACAGGCAGGACAGGCATGTACTCTAGGCTGCAGCGATGTGACAAGTAGTACTGGCTCTGGAAGCACTTTTCCTTCCTTTCTTCTCTCTGCCTCAGAAGCATCACTGACCACAGTCCTGGCCTTGGAGGTCCCGGGGCTGGTCTGTTCTTCCTTCATGGTGGGTAGTGAATAACACTCACATTTGTCCCTTGATTCCCTGTTCTCTCCCCTGGCTCTGACTCAGACTCACCATCTGGGAAATGAGCGTCTGCAGCAGCCACTTAACTAGTTTCCTTGCCTCCAGCCTCTTTCTCCCTTTCATATACTCTCTGTGATGCTGCCAAGTTAATCTTCCTGAAATACCATTTAGCCCATGTAACTTCCCTGATAGCACCCTGCTCCTGGCAGAGGAGCAGTGTGCTGTTAGCTTCTGTATGTCTCTCACTTTTCACCTTTACCTTTTCCTTCTATGGGCAATGACACCGTTTGCAGAGAAGCATGTTCTACTGCCAGGCTCTTTAGCTTGAGGAGCTCTTAGAGTCTCATCTTCAGCCATCTTCCCATATTTCTACTCTAGCCTTGCATTTTCTTCTGGGCCAGGCATACTTGAGTCATCATTCTTTAAATGCTAAGGGCCACTACCTCCCAGGGAAGAAAGAATATTAACAAGAGCTCAGGTTCTGGCGTCCATCAAACTAGCTTCAAACCCCAGCTCTGCCATTAAACTAGCTGTGGGAACCTTTTCAAGAGTCATTTATCTTTGCTAAGCCTTAGTTTTCTCATCAGTTGACACCATGAGGCTAAAAGTAATTTGTACCCCTTGGGGTTGGGTTCTTTAGATAGTACGGCAGATAGACTTCAGGCAAGTTAGCCATAAATAACTTTGTTATTTTAGATGAAAAAAATTATCTGCCAAAAAAATTCTAGATTTTCTTTTCTCTTTCGAAATCCATTAGTTTTAGATTGCAACAGACCGGTCACAACTCCAACAAATTAAGGTACAAAGAACAGACTGTTTTAGAGTCCCCTAAGTAATTAAGCAAGGTCCTTTGCGAATTAGGAAGCTTTAAGTGGAAGGAAGAATCTAGTTCAAGGTTGGCTTTTATATTTGCAGTCACAGGCACAAAGTGAGTCCATGTGGCTATCATCATGTTTCTGAATTTTTTGGATGAAGACATAAAAATCTCATATTCTCTATTTATGTCAGTATTTTAAAATAGGTATTTAAAATACATAAATGTAATTTAAAATTGTAATATATATGCTTTTTAGGACACCACCTACATCAGGAATGACTGAGCAAGAGATCACCTTTCTTTCTATTGATCTCTTTGGAAGATGTAGTGTGTAGCAGTTAGTCAACAAGAGAGGACTAGGACACCTGGTCCAGAGTTAGTGCACCACAGATATTTGTAAAGTGAGAATAAATGAGGGTCAATAAAAAAGTATTTCAAAAACTCCTTTATGGTGACTGAAATGTCTATATATTACTGCAGTATTTGATGACAAGAAAAGAAACAAAACTCCAACAAGAATTCAAATGTCTTGTATACTATATTTTAAAAATCTGTTCAAAGGAACAAGGTGAATATAGTGCCATCATTCTCAGCTACCCTCATGATAGTCCTTCTTACTTTGGGCCCAAGACTTTGGCCTTTTTTTCTATTTGCTCAGAACCAGCAAAAAACTAATGATTCCGTGACTGTGGTTACAGAATGCTGGGAATTGTGACGAGGTTGGGAGAAACATTGGAAATTTTCCTTGACCAAGGGTTCCAACCTTATGAAATATGAAATAGACCTATTTTTAACATCTGAAGATTTCCAGATCTCTCTCCATCCTGTCCTGCAATTTTACTGTGGGTGTTTTAGTATCTGTTGATGGAGAAGAAAGATATACCAGTTCATAATGACCTCTTGCAATGCAACTTTGGCCAAGGAATCTTCAGTTCACTTGATGGAACCACCGACATTTTAGACCAAATTTCTAATTGTATTAATGAGGCACAGGACCACTTTTGGTTTAGGAATAGCCTGGGTATACTTCAGAAAAGCATAGAATGTTCAAATAGAGATTTGAAAATATCTGGAAGTCACAACCAAGACAACTCAGGACACCAGATAAGATTGGTGTTGCTTGAGAAATCTTCACCCTGGGCTGTTGCAATGTTCATTACCCAATGGAAATCCCTTCACGGATCACCACATAAAATGCAGAATCCTTAGTGAAATTTGAATTTTGAATAAACAACACATGCACTATATGGAACATACTTGTGCTCAAAAACGACTTGTTGTTTACGTGAAATTTAAATTTCACTGGGTGTTCTGCACTTTTGTTGTTGCTAAGTGTGGTCACTCTACCTTCAGATGTCCACAGTGGTGCCAAGGGTTGAAGGAAAGGAACTAAAAACATGGGTTGTATTCCAGCATGACTGTCAACATAGATTACTGATGCATTTTCTGGGAACCTTTCACATCTCTAAGGCTGTAAGGCTCTATATTTCGTTTTCTCAGGGATCCTTGCTCTCCCTCAGGGGTGTGCAACCCAACTTGGGCAGTGGCAGGCCAGGAGGAAGTTGTTGATTTATTCTCTTGGTTCATTTTCATTTACTTTGAGGTTTTGTCATGAATTTGTATACCTGACCTTCTGTGAAGTGAGGGCAGAATCGAAGGTGGGGATTTCTTGGGGCTGAAGTAATGACTTTAAGAGTGAAATGAAGGGACAGAGGAGGAGGCAGGATGGAAGGAGACTTCAACTCACTTGGACCCCTTGTTTTTTTCTGTACAGGAGTCAGAACATTTTCCATGAAGCATGGCAGACTAGAAACTCTCCACCTTTTCTTGTCTAAATTTGAATTTAAAGGAGATTGGAATTTAGATGCTCTGCTCTGTCTCTCTCTTTTTTTTAAACGCAGTTTCCTTCTCCCTCTATAAGCTAAGTTTGAAAGAAAAGCTGGCATTGTACTGTTTTTTAAATCATTTATTTAATTTATAAATGAAGTATCCTAGGATTTTAAATTCTGATTGTAGAATCAATGAATTTATTCCAAAAGCATGCAGAACACTATGACAAAGCCAAAGAAACAGCTTATTTTAATGAACATTCACATTAAAATTCTGTTTCCATAAGGGCAGAGCAATGTAAAAAAATGACTTTCATATGAGGCCTTAAGGGTCAGATAGTTTTTGTTTTATAGGAGATTGGAAAGAAAGCACTACAAATGAAGCTCCTGTTTGTTGGATGGGCTTTTGTCTCCTACCAAGGACAAGAATTTTGAAGGTTCATTTTATAAAGTTGTATGGTGGTGAATGCCATTGTTTCCACACAAACACTCCTTTCCCCCATAAGACCTCGAATGTTTGGTTGTTCAGGGGGATTTAAAATCAGAGAACATGAAGAAATTAAAAATGAAGCAATTAGTTGTAGGCTTTAACAATTAACAGAAAAAAACCAGGGGCTAGAAGGCAGTAGCATATGAGTTTGAGAAACACTGTTTTACCTCATTCTTTCTTTCACTGGGCATTAGCTAGTCCCACACTCAGCATAGCCTTGATTCAGTCATTTAACATTTTAAAGTGCAAGCTTGGGGCTTGAATAAATAAGGAGCTCCTGGGTAGCGGGAAGAGATGGAGACTCAAAGAGGTCATCTCAGCATAGTGTGGGAGGCCATGCTGCAGCGAGGGGATGTGCAAGCGCTGTGGGGGCATAGTGGGAACAGCCTAAATCAGACTGGAAGTTCAAGATCAAGAGAAGAATCACCTCCAAGACCAGACCTTTTGGTTGTAACTGCTCCCTTGTGAGTCTTGGAGTCAAAAGCTCAGATTTCTCAGGCCAGCCTTTATTTTTATTTTTATTTTTGTGACAGCGTCTCACTCTGTCACCCAGGATGGAGTGCAGTGGAGTGATCTCAGCTCATTGCAACCTTTGCCTCCCAGGCTCAAGCGATTCTCCCACCTCAGCCTCCTGAGTAGCTGGGACTACAGGCACATGCCATTATGCCTAACTTTTGTATTTTTTTGTACATATGGGGTTTCATTATGTTGCCCAGGCTGGTTTCGAACTCCTGGGCTCAAGTGATCCACATGCCTCAGCCTCCCAAAGTGCTGGGGGTTATGGGTGTGAGCCACCATACTAGGCCAACCTTGATTTCTGATATTTTGTTGTATCAGAACAACGTGTCTACGTGTACAGACCCTGTACAGAAAGACCGTGTCTCTGCTCCTTGGCTCTTCCATCTCTTTTTGTCCTTCCCAACTTTTTAAATGGAAAATTTCAAGTATATATAAAAATAGAATAGTGTAACATACCGATTATCCAGTTTCAACAATTACTAACTCATGCCAACTTTGTTTTATCTATTCTTCCATCCATTTCTCCCGCCCCCCAGGTAATATTTGTATAAGTTTGGGCTCTCTAGAGAGACATAACCAAAAGGTTGTGTGTGGGATGTGGAGAGGGAGATTTAGGAATTGGCTCACACAATTTTCAGGGGCTGGCAAATCTGAAATCTGCTGGCCTGGAGGTGGGGGCGCAGGGGGTAGCTGATGTTGCAATCTCAAAATCAAAGGCAGTTTCGAGGGAGAATTCATTCATCCTAGAGAAGACCTCAGTCTTTTAAAACCCTCAACTGGTTGAATGACTCCTGCCCCTCCAGCCTCCATTCACCAGTATAGAGGGTAATCTGCTTTACTCAAAGTCTACTGATTTAAATGTTAATAATATCTAAAAATATATTCACTGTAACATCTAGACTGGTCTTTGACCATAAACTGAGTTGTTTTCACCAAATTGACACATAAAATTAACCATCACAATTTTGAAGCTAATCCAACTCATCACATTATTTGATCCATAATATTTTAGCATATATCTTTACAAAATAAAGATTCTTTAAAAAATATATATGCAATACTATTAGGACCCATATGAAATTAAACACCCTGAATTATTTTTGTTTGAATTAGGATCCAGATAAAGCGCATACATTGCAATTACAGATATGACTCAAGTCTCTTTTGATCTGTGGATTTGTTCTTTATCTCTTTTTTGTTTTTCCTTAAGTTCATCTGTTGCAGAAACGGTTTTGTCCTGTAGAATTTGAATAGAGATTTACGCCCCAGTTTGGGGCATACAGTAATTACATATTCTGTACCAAAAAGATGATACTTTGTAGCTATCAGTACCATGATGATGCTGGTGATTTATTTTAGCAAAAATCATTTTTTGTTATATTTGAGATGCATTCATGTATTTGATTTTTGCTGGGTTTGTAGTTTTGCTTAATTTGTAAATTTGTTTCATTTTTACAGTTGTCCATGTAAATATTTTTACTATTTAAGAAAGTTTGTAATAGAAGTGATTTGGGCCAAAATACTGGCTCTGAAAGAATAATTTTTTTCCTTTTTACAAGATCTTCACATTACTCAAGTTTGAGAAGTGCTGCTTTATCCCATTCTTGCTTTCACAGGACTATTAGCAAGTCTCACATTCAGCGTAATTTGTCCTGTTAAGGAGTGATCTCTGCTCAGAGTACTTGGGGTCAAATGGTGTGTGCCTAGAGATCAACACCCTGGAACACTCAGAGAAAAAAAGCTGTATTTATGAAAGGATATTTTGGTGCCTTCTGCCCTCCCCAACATCGTCTCAAACCAGAGAACAGAAACACTTGGCTCCTTCTACATCTTTTGCTCGTTCCTTGTAAGGCCTGATAACTGGAGAGTCTTAGGCCGTACCTCCACATTACTAAAACAACTTTCTGGAAAGATAAAAACCAGAACAAAAGTCATCTACAGCAGGCTTTTCATTAAAGTACTTACATTAAAGTACTTAATACTTAGTACTTTTACATTAAAGTACTTAATACTTAGTACTTTTTACATTAAAGTACTTAATACTTAGTACTTTTTTACATTAAAGTACTTACTACTTAGTACTTTACATTTTACATTAAAGTACTTAAGGGATCTTTTAAAAATGCAGATTCTGAGCTCTGACTCTCTCAGGTGATGCGGCTGGCCCATATGCTATTCATTGAGTAACCTGAGTCTAAACAACCAACTGCTTTGTCTTTATGCCACGATCATTTTATTTTCCTAGGATAATACATAGAAAGCTGTCAGTACAGTATTTGATACAGAGCCAGCATTTGATAATTGTTCATTGTTCTTGTTATGGTTGTTACAGTGAGTTTTTGAGGCATGGAGATGAGTGGAAATGATGAAAGAGAAGATGGGAGTTTAGAAATTGACAGGCCTGAATTAAGATCCCAGCTTTGCCATTTATAAGCTGTTTGACCTGGGCAAGTTTTTCAGCCTTTCTAAGTCTCTCTCTTGTCAAATGTTAAATGGGGAGAAAAATAGTACCTCATGGAATCAAGAGGATGCTATGCAGCTCCTAGAGAGATGGGTATTTGATAAATGCCATTTTTCTTCCCTTGTTCCTTTTTGGACATAGACTTGGGGCTCAGTCTTGGTTCTGTGACAACATTATTGTGAGTTGCATTATAATCCCTATGAAATGCAGCTCTTTCTCATTATCTTTAAAGTGGGGATAATAATTATTATGATTAAATTAATGGGTGCATGTAAAATGTCTTGGTACATAATAGGAGCCCAGTTATTACTGGTCTCTCTCTCCCCTCCCTTCCTTCACTTAGTGATGCAGTTGGCGAGGTCAACCAAGCTTAGGTACAGCTTTAAGATAGGGGACCCATGGTTTCAATTTCAGTTGACTAGAATAATCTGGAGATCTTACAAAAGAAAAAAAAAGATTCCCAGGCCTCACCCCAAGAGACTCTGATTTCATAGGTTCTGGGTTGGGGATCAGATACCATGCATATTTTTTATGGTTCTCCCAGGTGTTTTGCATAGGCATCCAGGCTGAGAATCACAGCTCTAGTAGACAGCTAAGCCTTGATCACTATCAGATGGCTCTTAGCATTCCTCACGTCTGCACAGCACAGCACACCACACCTTTTCCACCCCCAGCTCCCGCCTTTCTGATTGTTTCTTCCTACACACTCCTGTTTTTGTGCACTCCCGTGAGGAGGCTGCAACTTTGCCCTTCCCTTGGCACATTGGGGATAGCACTTCTGGAACCCATCACAACCAGGCAGGGCAGGGAAGCCTGAGCTCAGCATGCCTCCCAGCCCTACCCTTCACACTGAGACACACAGGAATCCCTTTGGGTTCCTGCCTGAGGAAGAAGAAGACACCCCTGTGGACAGCTTTGAGGCATCTGAAGGAGAAACAAACTTATGACATGAGGCAGTGCCTACTGTGTGGCAAGAACTTTACTTGTGTTATGTCTGCTTATCCTCAGCTTTATAAGGTAGTTTTATTGATATTGTCATTCTCATTTTATAGAAGAAATTGAGGCAAAGTTAAATAAGATGCCCCAGGTCAAGCGCACAGTGGTCTCTGTATTAGAGTAGTCTGATTCTAGAATCTGGGGTCTTAAAAAAATGATGCCTGGATCCACTCAGACTAATTGAAGGAGAGTCTCTAGAGATTGGGCCCTATATACTGGTATTTTTTATGAGCTGTTCAAGCCAAGTGTGAGACCTGGACGACACTTTGCTCTTCTGTCTCCCAGGCTGACTTGGAACCTGAGTCTATAGAGATTCCTTTTATTCCTGTTCGCTTCTTCCCCTCTTCTGTTGGCGATTTAAAAATTTTTTTGTTTTCATGCTTGTTAGAGATCCTCGGTCTGACTGTCATTCCTAAGAGGGTTGTGATAAGCTGAATAATGGCCTTCAGAGATGTCCATATTTTATTTTCTGGAAACAGAGAATATGTTACCTGGCGCAGTCCAAAGGATTTCGCAGACATGATTAAAGTTCAGGATTTGGGGCTGGGGAGATTACCCTGGATTATTCAGGTAGGCCCAGTGGTTCTCATAAGGAGGGAGGCAGGAGGATTGGACTCAGAAGAAGGAGATGTGGCAACAGGAGAAGGGGTCAGAGTCAGTGAGAGAGATTTGAAGATGCCATGCTGCTGGCTTTGAAGATGGAGGAAGAGGCCCGGAACCCAGGAACACAGGAGGCATCTAGAAGCTGGAAAAGGCAAGGAAAGGGATTCTCCCCTGCAGCCCCGAGAGGGAACGTGGCCCTGCCAGCACCTTGATTCTCCGTCTGTGAGACCCATTTCAGACTTCTGACCTCTAGAACTGTAAGATAATAAACTTGAGTTGTAATTAGTGGTAATTTGTTAGACCAGCAGTGGGAAATTAAACCAGGAGTATTTGGTGCTGTAGAAAGTGCACTGTCCTCCAGCACCCCAGAGAACTGGATTCCATTTCTGCACTCTACCATTCACTGGCTGTGAATAATTCTGGCAAGCCACCAAATGTCTTTAAGATAAGCTGTTTCTTCTGGGAATTAGAGCCAAGAAACCAGATGTCCTTGAGGGCAGGACTGGGCTGATGACCTCACACACCTCACAGATGCACTCCCTGCCATAGCCTTGATTCTTCTGCTCAGCTCGGCTCTGCACTTCCCAATAGGAACCACCGTTCTCGCCCCCTCGAACTGAGCCTGAGCTCTCTATCACATTGTCCTGGGTTATTTTATCACTGGCTGAAATTATTTTGCGTGTTAACTTGTCACAGGCACTTGCTAAAATCAGGAGGCACTATTTCCTTGGCTGGGCCTCTTTTTTTTTGAGATGGAGTCTCACTCTGTCACCCAGGCTGGAGTACAGTGGTGCAATCTCAGTTCACTACAACGTCTGCTTCCCGGGTTCAAAGGATTCTCCTGCCTCAGCCTTCCGAGTAGCTGGTATTACAGGTACCACGCCTGGCTAATTTTTGTATTTTTAGTAGAGACGGGGTTTCACCATGTTGGCCAGGCTGATTTTGAATGGCTGGGCCTATTTTTTTAAGAAATTAATTAAAAATTAACAATGAACTATAAATTTCCCAACACCAAGAGACTGAGAGACCAGAGTTATTCTGTTGGCTTTTCCCTTCTAATCCAGTCAAAATTGCACAATGTTTTGATATCACCTCACTGGCTTCAGACTCTGCTTATGAGATTTATTTGTTTTTCACAAACTTCTCCCTGCCCTACTTCCAGTATTTGAGGGTGGACTTGGGGCATTATGTCTAATTGGCCAGCTCTTTCAAAAAGGGGAGATATTCTAGACCTTTGTATGACTGTACCTAGTGCAAATATAATTGGTAGTGATGACATCCAATCATAAGTCCTTGGCCTCATATATGCATATTTAACACTGAGTCTCTTTATCCTTAGTAGTAATATTAAACCACAAACTTGAATGCCTTTTGCGTGAAAGTTTTCTCATGGGAATTGTGCAAACTTTGTTTTTTCCAAATGATGTTCTGTTTATTCTATTAGTTGCTGTACCTAATCTTTTGAAAAAAGTGGACTTGATCTTGGTTGTACTTACTTTGATAAAATAGTTAACAGCTAAGTTTGTTACATTCTTTTTTCCTAAGAGAAAAAGGGAAAAAAAAGTCTTGACGTTAAGGGGATTTGATCAAGGGTCTCCCAGACCAATGTTTCTTAACTAGTGACACGAGTGTGAATTTGCCCCCCAGGGGACATTTATCAATATCCATAGATATTTTTGGTTGTCGCATCTAGGGGGAAGGTACTGCCAGCATCTCACAGGTAGAAGCCAAGGATGCTACTCAACATCCTACAGTGCACAGAACCCCTCACCCTGCCCCTGCACCAAAGAAAGAAAGAATTACCTGATCTTAGATGTCAATAGTGCCATTGTTGAGAAATTCCATCCTGGATCAGTGTTTCTCAAACTTTAATGTGCATATGAGTCACTTGGGGATCTGGTTAAAAAAGATTCTGATTTGGTGGGTCTAGGTGGCCCATGAGAGTCTGTATTTTCAACCAGCTCCCGCTTGGTGCAGCCACTGCTGGTGTGAGCGCCACACTTTGAGTTTAAATATCCTAGAATTCTTGTTTCTTATCTGTCTTCTTACACTAAAAGATAAGTTCCATGAGAGCAAAGACCTTGTCTATGTCCTGTCCCTGATGACTAGAACTGTAACTGGCATATCATAGTTGTTTAATAAATATTTGTTGAAAGCATGAATGGATCCATGGAGGAATTAAGAAATGAATAAATAAGCAGGCAGGCAGGAGCACTGCGTATTCCCACACATACCTCTGAAGAACCTTAGAGGCACTTATTCTAAAAAAAAACTGAATTTCCTCCCAACAAAGCCAGAAATTTGCCAAAAGCTTTGTCCAGGGCATGACAGTCTTCCTCAGGTTAAAAATGGTCTCCTTTCTCTGATGTCTCACACTGTCCCTTCCGATGCAGGTCCACTGGATAGATGGTTGGGCTGATAATAGTGGGAAAAACCCGAGGCCCAAACCCTGGCCCCACACCCCAGCCTGTCGCAAGGTGAAAGGCCTAGATTCAGTCATATTTGTTTGTATTTTGGCAGTAGGGGGAAGGAGGAAGTAGGGTTTTTTTTTGAGATGGAGTTTTGCTGTTGTCGCCCAGGCCGGAGTGCAATGGCACGATCTTGGCTCACTACAACTTCCGCCTCCCAGGTTTAAGCGATTCTTTTGCCTCAGCCTCCTGAATAGCTGGGATTATGGGCACCCCACAACCACGCCTGGCTAATTTTTGTATTTTTAGTAGAGACTGGGTTTCACCATGTTGGCTAGGTTGGTCTCAAACTCCTGACCTCTGGTGATCCATCCACCTTGGCCTCCCAAAGTGCTGGGATCACAGGCATGAGCCATCACGCCTGGCCAGAATAGGTTTTTAAAGGAAAATCAGGTTAGATTGAATTTCATGGTGTAATCTCTCTGGGAAAGATGTCTTCTAGTGGGCAACAGGGAGTTCAGGGGTGGGGAGAACCGGATGCTTGTATAGTTTGTACGCCTGTGAGCTTTGGGAACTCAGAGATCTATTAGCCTCAGTTGGCAAATCATTTCCTTGTTTTTCTCTGTGGGCCTCCATTGATTGCCCTTGTCTTCCACCTTCTGCACACAAGGAAATCCAAACAAAGCCATTTTGGAATCCTATCTAGGAGTGGCTTTCCTTCCCAAGGTGGTCCCTGTGCTTTTGTAGAGAATTTGCTCAGAACCCAAAATACTCTCTAGTGTCCTCCTGAGAATTGGTTGTGTTGAGCAGAAGACAGAAAGGAGAGAGAAGAGCAGGATGACAGGAAGAGGAGTAAAGAAGAGGCAAAGAAGGCGAGGCCATGAGAACAGAGCCACAGGGCATTCTCTGTAGATTGGCCCAGGAGATAGCCAAACGTTCACCCAGGTGTCATTGTCACAGAGCTCTTGACAATAGCAACTCTCTCCTTTAGAAGCTGTGATGCAAATGAATGTGTCAGCCCTGCTGATTCAGGTGTGGTCACTGCATTTTGACTGTACATTGTTTTGTAAACTTGTCAGGCCCACTGGGTGCCTGTGACTGCCCTGAACCAAAGAGAAACAGCTTTCTCTTCTGGGTTGGGAGCCAGTAGAGTAATACTGGGTTTGGGGGTCCTGCCTTTGAAGCAGTTCATCAACACTGAAGAATGTTCTGCATCTTTCCTGGGACCTATAAGGGATTCAGGTTTGCTATAAGGAAAGGTCAACAGAGAGTGAGATTTGTTTGTCATCAGAATGGGTTATTAAAGCACTTGGAGGAATTTACCTTTCTGGATGTCTTTAAATAGAAACTAGATTCTTGTATTATGGGATGGTTTAAGGGCTCTCGGAGGCAGAGAGATGTATATCCCTATCATATCCCATCTTTGCTCAAAAATATTCTATTGCTTCTTATTGTTCATAGGATAAAGTTTAAATTTCTGAAACTGGCATTCAGGGTCTTCTATTATTTGGCTCTAAACTTTTCCTAGGTCTTTCTTTTTTAAAAGATAAGTTAAACACAAAACAAAACAAACAGAAAGCAGCAAACTAGGAATAGAGAACTTTCTCAACTTGATACAGAATATCTACACAAAACCTACAGCCAACATCATACTTTAGTGGTGAGAAACTAGGTGTTTTCCCCTTAAGACTGGGAACAACACAAAGTGTCCCGTGTCATCACTCCTATGCCACATCCTACTGGATGTCTTAGCTAATGCAGTAATATGATAAAAGGGAATAAAAAGTATACAGACTGGGAAGGAAGAAGGAAAACTCTCTTTGTTCACAGATGGCATAATTGTCCATGTAGAAAAGCCCAAAGAATCAACAATAGCAGCAAAACCCTTCCTGGAACTAAGTGATTTTTAGCAAGGTTTTAGGTGACAAGATTAATATATAAAAGTTAACAAAAATAAATAAAATTAAAAAATATAAAAGTTAAATGCTTTCCTATATGCCAACAATGAACAACTGGAATTCAAAATTAAAAATACAACATCATTTACATTAGCACCAAAAAGGAAAAGATTTAGATATAAATTTAACAAAATATATATAAGATCTATATGAGGAAAACCATCAAACTCTTATGCAAAAAATCAAAGATCTAAATAAATGGAGAAATATTCTATTCTGTTTATGAACAGGAAGGCTCAATATTGTTAAGATGTCATTTCTTCCCAACTTGATCTATAGATTCAATGCAACCCCAATCAAAATCGCAGCAAGTTACTTTGTGGATATTAAACCGATTCTAAAGTTTATATGGACAGACAAAGGACCCAGAATAGGCCAACACGATATTGAAAGAGAAGAACAGAATCGTAGTACTGATACTACTTGACTTCAAAACTTATTTTAAAGCTGCAGTGATCAAGAAAGTATGGTGTTGGTGAAAGAACAGACAAATAGGTGAATAGAACAGAATAGATAGCCCAGAAATTTACCCACATAATATAGTCAGCTGATCTTTGACAAAGGGGCAAAGGCAATTCAGTAGTGAAAAAATAGTCTTTTTAACAGATGGAGCTGGAACAACTGTATACCCACTGTCTTAGGGTTCTCCAGAGAAACAGAACCCAATAGGATATGTATATGTATATGTGGGGATCCATTATGGGAATGGACTCACACAATTATGGAGGCCTAAGTCTGAAGGCTTGATAACTGGGAAGCCCGCTGGTATAAGCCTCAGTGTCCAAAGCCCTAAGGACCAGGAGCTCCTATGTCCAAGGGCAGGAGAAGACGGATGCCTCAGCTCAAGAAGAGACAGTGAGTTCACCCTTATTCCACCTTTTTGTTCTATTCACGCCCTCCATGGATTGAATGATGCCCACCCAGGCAATCTTCTTTACTTAGTCCACCAATTCAAATGCCAGTCTCTTCTGGAAACGCCCTCTCAGACACACTCAGAAATAATGTTTTACCTGCTGTCTGTGCATTTCTTAGCCCAGTCAAATTGACACATAAAATTAACCACCAAATCTACATGCAAAAAAATGAATCCAGACATAGACCTTACCTATTTCATAAACATTAGCTCAAAATGGATTATATACCTAAATGTAAAATGCAAAAGTGTAAAACTTCTAGAAGATAACAGAGGAAAATCTAGTTGCTCTTGGGTGTGGAAAAGGATTTTAAAATAATATATCAAGAGGACAATCCATGAAAGAAAAAAACATAAAAGTTAGATTTCATTAAAATTTAAAACTTCTGTTTTTTCATTCTCTTAATGGTGTCTTTCACCATTTTGAGTTAATTTTTATGAAAAAAGAAAGGTCTATGTCTAGATTCATTGTTTGAATATTAACAGTGAAAGACACCATTAAGAGAATGAAAAGACAAACCACAGACTGGGGAAAATATTTGCAAAACATAAATCTGATAAAAGACACTTATCTAAACAATATAAATGGCTCTTGAAACCCAACGACACGAAAACAACTCAATTAAAAAGTGATCTGAACAGACTTCTTATCAAAGAAGGCATACAGATAGCAAATGAGCATATTAAAAGATGCCCATCATCATATGTCATCAGGGAATTGCAAATTAAAACAACAGTGAGATACTACTATACACCTATCAGGAATGCTAAAATCCAAAATACTGATACCACAAAATGTTGACGAGAATGTGGAGAAACAAGAACTCTCATTCATTGCTAGTGGGAATGCAACATGGTACAGCTAGTTTGGAAGACAGTTTGGCAGTCTTACAAAGATAAACATATCACCATACAATTCAGAATTGTGCTTCTAGTATTTACTCAAATGAATTGATAACTAATGTCCATACAAAAACCTGCACATAAATATGAATTGCAGCTTTATTCACAATTGTCAATGATGCACAAAGATGTCCTTCCATATGTCTTTTTGGAGAACAATTTATTTTCTTTTGGATGTATACCCAGTAATGGAATTGCTGGGTCAAATGGTAGTTCTGAGTTCTTTGGGAAATCTCCATATGCTTTCCACAAGAACTGAACTAATTTACATTCCCACCAACACTGTACAAGTGTTCCTTTTTCTACAAAGCCTTGCCAGCATCTGTTGTTTATTTGACTTTTTAATAATAGCCCCTCTGACTGGTGTGAGATGGTATCTCATTATGGTTTTGATTTGGATAACTCTGATGATTAGTGATGTGGAACATTTTTTCATATGTCTGTTGGCCACTTGTATGTCTTCTTTTGAGAAGTGTCTGTTCATGTCTTTTGCTCACTTTTTAATGGGGTTATTTGTTTTTTGCTCATTCGATTGTTCAAGTTCCTTGTAGATTCTGGGTATTAGACCTTTGTTGACTGAATAGTTTGTGAAAATTTGCTCCCATTCTGTAGGTTGCCTGTTTACTCTGTTGATAGTTCATTTTGCTCTGCAGAAGATCTTTAGTTTAATTAGGTCTCACTTGTTGATTTTTGTTTTTGTTGCAATTGTTTTTGGGGACTTAGTCAAAAATCCTTTATGAAGGCCAATGTCTAGAATGGTGCTTCATAGGTTTTCTTCTAGGATTCTTATAGTTTAAGGTCTTGCATTTAAATCTTTAATCCATCTTGAGTTCATTGTTTTCTTTTTCTTTTCTTTTCTTTCTTTCTTTCTTTTTTTTTTTTTTTTTTTGAGACAGGGTCTCACTCCTGTCACCCAGGCTGGAGTTTGATGGCATGATCATGGCTCACTGCAGCCTCACATTCCTGGGATCATATGATCCTCCCACTTCAGCTTCCTGGGCAGCTGGGACTATAGGAATGTGCCACCATGCCCAGCTAACTTTTTATATTTTTAGTAGAGACAGGGTTTCGCCATGTTGCCCAGGCTGGTCTTGAACTCCTGGGCTTGAGCAATCTGCCCACCTAGGCCTCCCAAAGTGGAGTTAATTTTTGTATATAGTGAAAGGTAGGGGTCGAGGTTCATTCTTCTGCGTATGGCTAGCCAACTATCCCAGCACCTTTGTTGAACTGAGAGTCCTTTCTCCTTAGCTTATTTTTGTTGACTTTGTCAAAGATTAGATGACTGTACATGCATGGTTTTATTTCTGTGTTCTCTAGTTTGTTCCATTGGTCTATGTGTCTGTTTTTATACTAGCACATGCTGTTTTGGTTTCTGTAGCCTTATAGTAAAGTTTGAAGTTGGTCAGATAATGTGATGCCTCTGGCTTTGTTCTTTTTGCTTAGGATTGCTTTGGCTATTTGAGCTCTTTTTTGATTCCATATGAATTTCAGAATATTATTTTCTAATTCTGTAAAAAATGACCTTGGTAGCTTGATAGGAATAGCATTGAATCTGTAGATTGCTTTGGGCAGTATGGCCATTTTAATGATATTGATTCTTCCAATCTATGAACATGGAATGTTTTTCCATTTGTTTATGTCATCTATGATTTCATAGACATATGAATACTAGAAGAATAGTAGGAGAAAACCTAGGAAACACCATTCTGGATGTTGGCTTTGGGAAAGGATTTATGACTAAGTCCCCAAAAGAAATTGCAACAAAAACAAAAATCAATAAGTGGAACCTAATTAAACTAAAGATCTTCTGCAGAGCAAAATAAACTATCAACAGAGTAAACAGGCAACCCACAGAATGGGAGCAAATTTTCACAAACTATTCAGTCAACAAACATCTCCAAAAAGACACATGCACTCACATGTTCATCACAGCACCATTCACAATAGCAAAAACATGGAACCAACCGAGGTGCTCACTGGATTGGATAAAGAATTTGTGGTACATTTCCATCATGGAATACTATGCAACCATAGAAGGGAATGAAAATCATGTTCTTTGCAGCAACATGGTTGCAGCTGGAGCCATTATCCTAGGTGAATTAACACAGGTAAAATAAATCAAATACCACATGTTGTCACTTATAAGTGGGAGCTAAACATTGGTAATACATGGGCATACAGATGACAATAATAGGCACTGGGGACTACTAGAGGAGGAAGGGAGGGAGGGGACAAGGGTTGAAAAACTTACTGTTGGGTACTATGCTTAGTATGTGCGTGATGGAATCATTCATACCCCAAACCTCAGCATGATGAAATATACCCAGGTAACAAAGCTCCACATGTATCCACTGAATCATATATCCACTAAAATAAAAATGGAAAAATAAAAACAGTACATAAATTGCATCAAAGTTTACCACTGTTTTGCAATTTGCATTTCTCACTCAACCTAATGCTTTCAAAATTCATTCCTGTTTATAAGCATAGATATACTTCTTTTATTCAAAAATCTTTTACTGTAGTATTATATTCTGTTGTATATATATTACATCATATTATTTATTCATTTCTCTATTGATGGATGTTCAGATTATTTCCAATTTTATGTTACTACAACCAGTTGTAGTAATGAACTTTTTTTGACATATACAAGAGAGCATGTATAGGAATTTTGGGAGAGTACACACTACACATCGAATTGCTGGATTGTGTCATATGTGCATTTTCAACTATCCTAGCTACTGCCAAATTCTTGGCAAAGTGTAATAGCAGTGCCAGTTTGCACTTTCCGTAGTGTATGAGTGTTCTTGTTTCCTCATGCCCTCACCAACACTTGATATAATAGATTTTTTAAATTTTGCAATAAAATAGATGAAAAATACCTGTTTTTAATTTGGTTTTCTTTGCTTTTTAGTGAATCAAGGATCTTTTCATATGATTATTGGACCATTAGGGTTTTGCCTTGTGTTGAATTGTCTATTCTTATTTTTTACCCATGGGGGAGCAGTTTTTCTTTTTCAAATTGATTCCTAATTTAAAAATTACATTCCCTAGTACTCATCCTTTGTCATTTACATTTATTTCAAATATTTTTTCTGTCTGTCATGTATTTTAAAACTTTATTTATGGTACCATTGTGGGAGAGGCATAGGGCCAAGGATGGGTATAAATCCTGGTTCTGTTACTTATCACCAGTACAACCTTGGATACTTTAGTTAATCTCTAACTGCATCTCAGTTTCTTCATCTGTAAAATGGGGGTGATAGTGTTACCTATTTCAGAGGTTTGTTTTGAAGATTAAAGGAGTTAAGATGAAGAGCACTTACATAAATGAAAAGTGGTACACAGAAAGCAGTCAATAACTTTTAGCTAATATTTGGACATATAGAAGTTTTAAGTGGTTTTTTTTTTTTTTACTATTATACAAGGTAGATTTATTTTTTTTGCTTTTGTACATGATAGAAGTTTGATTCCATCTCACATAAAATAAGATATGCAGGGATGGAGTGGTGGATCCACAATCTTCAGGAATAAGCCTCTTTCAGGTGCACTGCTCCTACTCCTAGATGTGAGCCTTATCTGCATAATCTGAGATAATTGCCAAAGCATTAACCATCATAACCATGTTCCAGCCTTCAAGAGAAGGAAGGGCAGAAGTGATATTTCTTCCCTTCTTTTCAATCAGCTTTATTGAAGTGTAATTTACATGCAATAAAGTTCACATCTTTTAAGAGTATAATTTGATGAGTTTGGGCAAATGTGTACGGTTGTCTAATTGTTGTCACTATCAATATATAGAATATTTCCATCATCTTGAAAAGTTCCCTAATGCCCTTTGCAGTCAATTCTATTCCCTTTACCCGGAGGCAACCACTGATCTGCTTTCTATCACTACAGTTTTCTCTATATTAGAATATCATATAAATGGAACTATGCAGTAAGTACCCTTTAGTGTCTGTTTTGTTTCATGTAACATAATGCTTTTGAGATTAATTCAGGTTTTTGCATGTATCAACAATTTGTCCCTTTTTATTGTGGAGATGTATCATAGTTTGTTCATTGATTCACATGTCAATGGGTTATTTCCAGGTTTGGGTTATTATAAATAAAGCTACTATGAGGATCCATGTACAAGTCTTAGTGTGGACATCGTTTTCATTTCCCTTGGGTAAATACCTAGTGGGGATTGCTGGGTCGAATGGTAAGTGTATGTTTAATGTTATAAAAAGTGACAAGCTGCTTTCCCATGGGGCTGTTCTGTTTGTGTTTCTACCTGCAGTGTATAAGAGTTCTAGCTGGTCCACATCCATACCAGCACTTGGAATTGTCAGTCTTTTAAAATTTAGCCATTCTCGTGAGCGTGCATTGGTTTTTATTATTTTAATTAGGATATCCCAAATGACTAATGACCTTGAACATCTTTTCATGTTTGCCATTTGTATACAGAAGTTTTAAGTTTTGATGTGGTCAACTTTCTCAGTCTTTTTCTTCATTATTTTGCTTTTTGTGCCTTGTTAAATTTTTTTTTCTTATCCCAAGGTCATAAGGATGTCTTCAACTATTTTCTTCTAAAAAGTTTTAAAGTTGGAATTTCATAACTAGCTCTTTAATACACTTAGAATTTGTTTTTGAATCTGATGTGAGTAGGGAATCTAGTTTAATTTTTATCCATGAATAGAAACTCAGTTCTAAAAACATTAATAATTTTTCCATGGATTGGTAATTTATATTGTCATTTCTATCACTCACCAGCTTCTCATATGTGTATAGTTTCTAGCTGTACTTTTCATTATCTCGTACCCCAGTGACTACAATGTCTCCTCTACGTTCCTTCCAATGTGAGTTTATTTATGCTCTTCCTTATGTCTAGGGTGACTCCTTTTAGTTCCACCTTTCAAAATCCACTCATTGCTCAAGGTCTAGCTCAGACGACCTTTAAAGTTCTTCCCAAATCCAGTCATATGCCTCTCTCCCTCCCTTGAATTAAAGGAAGGGGCTCAGCACACGTATAGCATTTTATTCCTTTACTATAAATCTTAGCCCATCTTTTTGGAATCACAGTCACTTCTGTGTCTGTCTTCTTTGTCCTGCCAGACTGTAAGCCCTTTCGTGTTTTTGTGGTAACTGCCAGACTGTAAGTCCTTTTGTGTTTTTGTGGTAGGCAGAACAGTGTTCCTACCTGCCTATGTCCTAATTCCTGGAACTTGTGAATATATTACCTTACTTGGCAAAAGGGACTTTGCATATGTGATTAAATTAATGACATACAGTGAAGAGATTATCCTGGATTATTCTGGTAAACTCAGTCTAATCACATGAGTTCTCAAAATTAGAACCTTTACCAGATGAATTCAGAGTCAGAGGAATCCATGGTTAGGAAGTGGTAAGAGATGGAACATTACTGGTTTTGAAAATGGAGGGAGGGGGGCTATAAGCCAAGGAATGGAGGTGGCTTCTAGGAGTTGGAGAAGGGAAAGACATGTATTCTCCCTTACAGCCTCTTCAATGGGACATAGCAGCAGCCTTGGTGGCACCTTGGTTTTAGTGATAGGCATGTAGGGGCAGCTTTGCTGACACCTTGATAGCCCAGTGAGATCTGTGTTGAATATCTGACCCATAGAATGGTAATATAATAAATGTGTGTTGTTTCAATGTACTAATTTTGTAGTAGTTTTTACAGCAGCAATAGAAAACTGATATATTTGCTCACCGTAGAGTCCCCTGTAACTTGAAGCAGATCCTTAGATACAAAGTGATAAATCATTGTTCACTGAGTTGAACTGTGAAGCAACATGTACTTTGGAACCACAGAATGACAACTTTATGTTCTTACTACATCACCAATGATCAGTGTGATGCTTATTACTAGCATCTAGACCTTTGTCAATCCAACAAATGAATGACAAAGCCCAGCTTTCCTTATTGTTAGCAGTCCTGTGCCCTCTGACTTTGACTACAATGGTGGTAAGTAAATACTGTTGGCTCTGTGCAAAGCTTTACCTCCTTAACATGTGCTGGCAGCTCAGTGGTAGAAAGGAACAGAAGGAGATGCCTTTTCCCTGTGGTATTTAACCTACTCAGAGGTACTTGACTGAGACCCTTTGATGGGGCCATTGAAAAGTCTTTTCTAGTCTTTGTTCTTAGGTAAGGGATTTGGAGTCAGACATACAAGGACTTTGAAATCCTGGCTCTGGTCTTCGTTAACTCTGTGACATAGAGTAGGTCACTAAATACCTTAGAGCTTTGGTTTTCTTATATCTATGGTAGAGATAATAATACAGTTGACCCTTGAACAATGCAGGGGTTAGGGGTCTGGCCACCCCTTGCAGTAAAAAATCCAAGTATAGATTTTTACTTCCCCCAAACTTGACTGGAAGCCTTTTATAAACAGCCAATTAACACATTTCATATGTTATGAAATGTAGCTTCATTATATACTGTATTTTTTTCTTTTTTTTTGAGACAGAATCTTGCTCTGTTGCCCAAGCTGGAGTGCAGTGGCATGATCTTGGCTCACTGCAACCTCTGCCTTCCAGGTTCAATCAATTTTCCTGCCTCAGCCTCCTGAGTAACTGGGAATACAGGTGTGTGTCATCACGCTGGGCTAATTTTTGTATTTTTAGTAGAGATGGGGTTTCACCATGTTAGTCAGGCTGGTCTCAAACTCCTGACCTCATGATCTGCCTGCCTCAGCCTCCCAAAGTGCTGGGATTACAGGTGTGAGCCACCACGCCTGGCCTATGTACTGTATTCTTACAATAAAGTAAGCTAGAGAAAAAGAAAATGTTATGAAGACAATCATAAGGAAGATAAAATATATTTACTATTCATTAAGTGGAAGTGGATCATCATAAAGGTCTTCATCCTTGTCATCTTTATGTTGAATAGGCTGAGGAGGAGGAGGAAAAGGAGGGGTTGATCTTTCTTGCTGTCTCGGGGGTGGCAGAGGCAGAAGAAAACCCATGTATAAGTGAACCAACCCAGTTCGAGCCCCTATTGTTCATGGGTCAACTGTATTTCCTTGAGTTGTTTTAATGACAAAATAAACAGATGTATGTATGTAAAGTTATTAGTCTACAATAGGCGTTCAATGAATGCCTTCCTTCCCATCACAGGTGCATCACTACTGACAAACAATCCAGACTTCTATTTACTTTGAAGAGTTGGTTACAGGCAGGTGATGCCATATGACATTTGTTCTTAATTTTTGTTTTTATGTTTTATTTTTAAAGACATAAGTTTTTGGATTGCCTTATCCTTTCTTATATTTTCAAGTTTAGGGTTCATGTCATTTTAGATGTTTGGTTAAGAATAGCTGATGTGCCGTGGATGGTTTTAGTTATTTAAACATTGAGAGGGGTTGGTAGTGGAACAATAGGCAGAGGTACAGAAGAGATCAAAATAAGGTAAAATAAATAAGGTAATAGCACTCTAGAGTGGTTATTTTCTTCTGGCAGAGCTTTATTATCATTCTGGCTTTGGGAGCAGCTGCTGAGACACTCGTCTCTGGTCACATGCTAAGCCTAATATGAATGAGCACGTCCGAGCTTATGACACTGACAAGAGACAAATGGCCTCTGGGGTACAGAGATGGGGAAGTTGGATTTAAATCTCAGTATCTTGATGCTACTCTGTTTGTCTCCACATGCTCATTCAAATAGCATTGCTGTGTCTTGGCACTATCATCTGCAAAAAGAAGAGACACTCGTCCTCTTATTTGGAAGGCTGGGCTTGCTGGGCTGAGAGTGAATGAGAAGCTCTCTTGCAGACCAGAGCTCTCACTTCTTTCTTGATTTCACCTAACTGCTCTCCACTGTTCAGAAGCTTCCTTTCCACTGTCCCCTGGTTACTGTGGGCTCCTCCTCTACCACACTACTTTAGAACGATCTCCTCCATCAGGCATCTTCTTAGACAAAGTCATCTCCCCCTCTTACACATGCCAGTCATCTTAACACCTCCATAGAACTTGTAATTAGTTTGTTCCTTAGGGACATATTTTAGCATTTCTGTTTTTTGTGGTTTCTTCAGTCTATCCTAAGCTTTCTGTTGTGAGCAGGTGCTGTGTCTATTCTGCAGAGGGTGCCTCAAGTGCCTGAAGTGTCCCTGTACAATGCAAGTGATGATTCGAAGAGCATCCCAAATGCTTTGCGCTGCATTGTTGACCTACAGCAGTTTTCTTTCATCATTTTTCTTATTCCTATAACTTCGGTTTTGGCCATGACTTCAACCCTGTGGCAATCTCTTTCTTGAGGCACTGCGTGTTAGAAAATGGGTTATCTTTGGCCAGGCATGGTGGCTCATGCCTGTAATCCCAGCACTTTGGGAGGCCAAGGTGGGCGGATCACCTGAGGTCAGGAGTTCGAGACCAGCCTGGCCAACATGGTAAAACCTCATCTCTACTAAAAATACAAAAATTAGCCAGTATGGTGGCATGCGCCTGTAATCCCAGCTACTCAGGAGGCTGAGGCAGGAGAATCACTTCAACCCGGGAGGTGGAGGTTGCAGTGGGCTGAGATCGCCTCACTGCACTCCAGCCTGGGCAACAGAGTGAGATCCTGTCTCAAAAAAAAAAAAAAAAACAACAACAAAAACCAAAAACAAACAAAAACAGCCAAAAGGAAAATGGATTATCTTCTTATGCCTTACAGAACACGATCTATTATGTCATTGCTGCTCTAACCATTCCCTTTGTCTTCTGTCTGTCTCCATGGCCTGCAAGAGTGGCAATATCCTTCACTGGCCTTGGTTTTCAGAGCAGGTGGAACATGACTGAGGCTAGCGGCCTGGTGGGCGGGATGGCAAGGTGAGTCACATCCAGAACTGCCCTCTGGCACAATGTTTGGACAGGGAGGCAGGAGGTTCCAAAGAGTGTGTTCTCTGGGTTTAAATGCATTGTAACCTAGTCAGAAGGTTTATCTGCTCATGCTAGAAAGATAGGAGCACATTAGTTTAATCTCAAAGGAGGAAGAGTAGGCAGTTTTAGATTTAGGGCCACTCAGCATCTGCTTTTCCCTCTTGAGTCTGGAGCCATTATAAATCCTTAAGAGAAGAGAATTGAGTTGGACTTGACATTGAGGAAAGTGTGAAGGTAAGGATACTTTAAGAAGACTCATTCAAAATAAATGAAATTTGGAGGAGAAAGTGCTGGTACAGAATAATGATGGAGAATGAAATTTTAAAGCTACATATTTTTGTATCCACACATTATGTGGATACAATTTGAGTATTAAGACAAATAGAGCAAAGCTGTTCAGATTTGTTTAGTGTATTGGAATTTACAAATGTATTTTGAAGTATGAGTCACTAATGAAGACTTAGGAATACTTCATTTTGGTGGTGGCACAAGATGAAATTTTAAGTTTTTTCTCATAATGGTATTCATTTTATATTGAATTTAGCTATTTGATTAGAATTCCACCAAGAAAACCATTGCATCTCTTTTTCTGGGTTATTTTGAGTTATTTTCCTTTTCTGTGTATAGACCTGGTCTGTGGTTTGTGTGGCTGTTAACACCTGGGAATTAACACCTAGCACCTGAGTTAGATCTTGGGCTCTGCCCAATATTATCTCTTAAGGGACAGAGTTTTAAAATGTTTCCCTTCTGCGTGGTGAGTGAGTCTGTGTGTACGCCGGGGGGTGGTCAGCAAAAAGTAGGGTAATGGGGATAGCAGGAGGGGTTTCTTGTTTTCAGGCCAGAGGGTAATGCTTGGTATCATTAGAAGTGGAGGGCTTCTCTGGATGGGGGAGGAGGAAGAATTTTTAGGATGAATCACACTGGAAACCAATGACGAAATCTTGCAGTCCGTCTTTTAGGCCTGGGTGAACTGCTTTTTTTTTTTTTTGAGACAGAATCTCGCTCTGTCGCCCAGGCTGGAGTGCAGTGGTGGGATCTCGGCTCACTGCAAGCTCCGCCTCCCGGGTTCACGCCATTCTCCTGCCTCAGCCTCCCGAGTAGCTGGGACTACAGGCGCCCGCCACCACGCCCAGAGACTTTTTTGTATTTTTAGTGGAGACGGGGTTTCACCGTGTCAGCCAGGATGGTCTCTATCTCCTGACCTCGTGATCCGCCTGCGTCGGCCTCCCAAAGTGCTGGGATTACAGGCGTGAGCCACTGCGCTCGGCCGAACTGCTTTTCTTAGGAGGTTGTAAGTGGTAGGATCAGGTAGGAGAGTCCGGAGGAAGGACTTTCATGTTTCCTGCCCTGGCATTTTCCCTGGGGTTTCTGCTGGCTGCTTGCATGTTCTCTTTTGTGGGCGAGGAAAGCCCCGTGCTCTCTTTCAAACGAGAATGTCTGCTTTTAAATCTGATCAAACTGTGTGCTACTTTACTTGGCTTTTACAAGGAATAAGTTGCACCTGAAGGCAACAGTAAAGCAGGGAACAAAAGAGACTTACAGATAATGGTTTCTAGGAGATGAGAGTGAAGTAATGTTTGAGGATATGGACAATGTTTTCTTTCACAATGAAAGTGAAATAAGATGAATGATGTTTTTATTGCCAGGAGTAACTGTATCTGTTGGGTTCCTTAGCCAGACAAATGTAACAACCCTTATACTTTGACTTCATTTTGTTTGGATCTTTAAACAGAAAGATTGGAACCATCAGATTGTTTCAGATTAAAAGGCTGAAGACACAGGAGTTGTATAACTGAAGTAGGAAGGAGTACTCCTTTCTTTCCCCACTTTGATCAGCTCATACTCTTCTTCGCAAACCCTCCACTGTTCCCCATTGCCTCCTTATTACATCCTGATGGATGTGCTGAGATATACTGATCCTCTCAGCTTTGGGGGCAGCAGGAGCCTCTTGGCTTGTCATAAGAGTGGGTCAAGAGGGCTATTTGGCCTAGAGCTGTACCTTCAGGGAAGGCCTGGATTAAAATTTCATCGTATCTATGACATAGGCAGTATGTTTGCTTGTATGTTAAAAGTATTTATTAGGTAATTCTAAATATTTAAAAGCAACCAAAATTTTTGTGACTCTGTTTTGGCATTTTCTTTCTTTTTTAATATACTAGGAGCCTTAAAAAAAAAATGGAGAAGGCCCAGGCACCTAACCTCTGAGGTGCCCCCACAGTCAGTTGCACAGGCTTTCATAATATGATGATGGTCATAGGGGCTATTGAGGAGCACAGACCTTCAATAACTAATCATGCAAAGAAGTCACTAATGTGAGGACTGGGTGCCTTGAAAGGGTATAATAGGGACACTCCCCTATTTGGGCCATCAGGAAGGATTTCTCCAAGCAGGTGAAATTGAAGGGTCCCCTTCCCCTTCCCCTAGAGGGGATCAATGTTAGGCAGCAGAGGTGATAAATCTCAATTACCAATTGTTTTTTAAGGAAAGAGCCGAACTCTAGGATGATGTTCATATTTTGGGTTTGGGCAAAGGGATGAATTGGCAGTGTTGTTAACCAAACTAGGTAACCAGGGATTCTTTTAGGGTAACTAAAATTATTTTCTGGCAGTAGATGGGTTGATAAGATGATTAGTTCAGTTTTGGGGTATGTTGAGTGTGAGTGGCCTTTGAGACATCAGAGTAGAGATGTTTTGCAAATATATGATTTTGTGTTATAAGAAGAGCTTAGTAACTCCTTGTAAATTTAGAACCTCATAGTATGTAAGGCAGTGGGTAGCCAGTGGGGAATAGAAAGAAGAATGGATATATGGACTCTGCTTTCAAGGAGTTTATTCTCTAATTGCAGTCAAGGAGTTCAATAACCACAGATTATCCCAGTAACCCTCTAAGACAACAGCAAGAGAAATGTCTTGGGCACTACACCAATGATTGCCAAATCAATTGTACCAATGTTTCTTGATTTTCTATATCCATCTTAGTATCTAAGTAAAATTGTTCATTTGGTTTTACTTTTGTTTTACTCTGGTAGTTAGAGGTAGGTTGAAGATAGCATGAGCTTATTTAACAGTACTGTGGATTATTTGCTTTGGAGTAATTCATTTTAAATTTATGATGTAGGTACTGTTATTTGTCCCATTTTACAGAAGGGAAAACTGTGGCACTGAGGGATTAAGTAACTTGCCCAAAGTTATGTAACTAACAAATTATAAAGTTGGTATTCGGACTTAGATAATCCAAATTCAAAGCCCCTTCCCCTAATTTTTAATCCTACTTTTAAAAATAAATATGTCCCCTATCATTTAAGTTATTTGAAAACCTTATTTTCAGTGGCTGTGTAATTTATTTGACATTCTCCTAGTGCTTGTATTTCTATTTATATTTTCAAGATAAATCCCTGCAAGTGGGCTTCCTGTACTAAGAAATATAAAATGTTTAACACTTCTTAAACCAAATACAACTCATTTTCAGAAAAGTTCAAAAAATTTGCAGTCTGTATATACTTTGCAATCCCATATAGAAGTTTTCTCAATCCCATATGATTGCCTAAACCAAAACAGAACTCAGCAACACTGTGATAAAGGTGGTGGTTAAGATAATAAATCAGAGACTTTTAGGGCAGGAAAGAACTCCAGGTTTCATCTAGGCCTGCCTCCTTCTTTTATTAATTAAGATCCAAGGTTAGAAAGGTTAAGAAACATGACACCATTACAGGCATAGTTAGGACAAGGACCTTCACATAGCACTATGTGATACATTGAGCCTGAGACTCTTAGATGGTTTGGACGATTCAAGCGTGTCCTGAAATGACTGCCTGGGGTCGCCACTGAGATAGAAGAGACTTTTAGTATTTGGGTCAGCTTCCGAGTTTCCCCCTGAGTTTCACAGTTGTATCAGAGGGATGGAAGTAACCCAAAGGGGTCTGTCCTGAACTGAGCAGCCCATTATCACCTAGAGATAAAATAAATCTGCTGGGCCAGGGGAAATCCTGAAATCTCCTTTCATGAGTTTCCTTGGACCTGGCCTAGTGTCAGATCCACAAGGGTGATTCTGGACTCTCTTTTCATTATTCTGTTGATGGTATGGTATGTTTCAACAAAGGGCTACTCATGTAATTAAAAACTCACATAATTCTTTTTTTTTTAATAGCAGGGACCAAAAATGGAGGGTATTTCTGTTTATTAACCAGAAGTGACTCCACCATGTGGCAATAATGTAAAAAAAGTTTGCAATTCGATTTGGCTTGATATCTGGCTAGGTGGGGCTAAGGTGTTTTAATAGTAAATCTCAAAGTTTCATTGCCTTAGCACAATAAGGGATTGTTTCTTACAAAATCTGAAGCAGGCTGGTTGATCAGCTTCTGAGTTGCAGATATGCCACACCATGGTTGCCCAGGCAGGAGAAAAGACAGGTAAAGGAGTCGTGTAGACTGCTAACTGACCCAGCTTGGAAAGTGACATGTGCTAGTTCAGCTTATGGTGTATTAGCCAGAACTAAAAACACGGGCCCAATCTAACTGGAGGGAGAGGCTGGGAAAGAGTGGGGAGCAGCACACAGATATCTGATGAACACTAATTGTTTCTTCCGTACACTTGATGCTTGATATTTTGAAATTATCAACCTAAAAGAATGTGTAGGCAATTTCACATCATTTCAAGTTTTAAACATAAAGATAAAACTTTCATATCACTTTCCTTCAGATAGGCTTGAAGGGCCACTGTATGGCGAAGTATATGCTGTGGATGTGAAGAAATCCTTTTGATTTCTGTGTTAAAAATAATGGAACTTTTGCTTAATATTTGTGAGATTTGGGCAAGTGGTCTAACCTCTCTCAATGAGTATCCCTAAAGAAAAAAGGGTAACAATGCTTCATTCATGGGTATGTTGCATAAATTAGGTTGAAGACTGAACATAAAACACTTGACACAGTGCAGAGTACTTGGTAAGTATTCAACAAATGTGAGTTTTTATTTTGTTTTTATTGGTATTATTGATATTGTACTGGTATTTACTACTATGCACAGTAATGTAGGATCCGCAGAATCATCTTCAGTGATGTATCCATAATAATCAGAAGAGAGTGTACTTTATGGAAACAAGTGATGTTTTGTCCAGATTCTGGCAATGAAACATCTTTTATTTTCTGTGTGTTCTTCTATTTGTAGATCATGGGGAATTTCAGAGGTCATGCCCTCCCTGGAACCTTCTTTCTTATTATTGGTCTTTGGTGGTGTACAAAGAGTATTCTGAAGTATATCTGCAAAAAGCAAAAGCGAACCTGCTACCTTGGTTCCAAAACATTATTCTATCGATTGGAAATTTTGGAGGGAATTACAATAGTTGGCATGGCTTTAACTGGTGAGTGGACCATTCTGTCTTCTATTTTTACCTTTTGAGTGTTTTCATATGTAAAATATGAAACAATATAAAATCATGAAATTGCTAAAATGAATTTTTATTCAAAAATATCTCAACACATTCTAATTGTAATTTCTATCTGATACAATTCATTGGGAAGGTAATAATTTACACTTAAACAAAGAGCTATTTCTTAATGAATTAGTCATAGTAGTTAACTTGCCTACCCGGTCAAAGTGAATTTCTTTTCAAGAATTGGTTGGAGCTTCTGAAATAATTTTATATCAATTGTTCTGATCTCTGAAAGAATAAACCCTATCAAAAACCATTTTGCAAATGATGTGAAATTAGTCAAGTTATTATGGAAAAGCTTCAGCAATAAATAATTTCTGATAGGCTGTAGAAGACTTTAGCCTTCTGCACTCATCTTTTTTTCTTGGTTCCTAAATTGGAGAAAGAGATTAGGCCAGATGACTTCTAAGGCCTTTCCTTCCACTGAATCTTCCATATGAAGATTCAGTGAAAATGTTCTGTGTTCTTGAGAGTTCCACTCTAGCCTCTCCATTATAAAAGATAAAATTTCTGATTTTCCCATTAGATTTCTTCATGCTTTATTCATGGCAACAGGTCTTTGCTATGGCATCAAATTACACAGTAACATTTCCAAAGAGGGAAATTTCCTTGCCAAATTCTATAGATTAACAAATAAGGCAGTATCTGTAAGAAAGTTTAACTGTTTGCATACCAGACTGGATCGTCTGCTGTATCTGTCTGGGCTTTCTTTTTTCCTTTTTTTTTTTTTTTTGAGATGGAGTCTCGGTCTATCGGCCAGGCTGGAGTGCAGTGGCATTATCCTGGCTCACTGCAACCTCTGCCTCTGGGGTTCAAGTAGTTGTGCCTCAGCTCCCAAGTAGCTAGGATTACAAGCGCCTGCCACCACACTCGGTAATTTTTGTATGTTTAGTAGAGATGGGATTTCACCATGTTGGCCAGGCTGATTGCGAGTTCCTGACCTCCAGTGATCTGCCTGCCTCGGCCTCCTGAAGTGTTGGGATTACAGGTGTGAGCCACTGTGCCCAGTACTGTCTGGGCTTTCTCAGTTATCATAATTGGAGAAAAGCTGAACTCTGTAGCATTTTTATCTGGTACCAAGCACAACCCTCTACTTTATGGCAGCTACCCAAAGATGTAGTATTTAAGAAGGAAGTAATCAATCCCCATAGGAGTTGTCTCCCAAATTCAAATCTCCAAATAATTCAGGATGTATCTTAGTCATTAGATTGGAATAGGCAGTGGAACTAAGATCATTGGCATTGAAGATCTGAAATAGTTGTTTGATTCAATTGGCTATCTTTGACTAAAACTATTTATTTGAACCAGCATCTGAACTTCCAAAACAAGCCTAAAGTGCCAGTGCTCAGCTGTTAGGGAACAGCTCAGAGAGAAGAATTAATGTCACAAGAGGACATTAGATTGGAATAAGCAATGGACTAGTCCTCCTGCATCTTCTTGAATTCTAGGTAAAGCAGAGTTTCTAAAACTGTGATATGTTTCTTTGCAGGCATGGCTGGGGAGCAGTTTGTTCCTGGAGGGCCCCATCTGATGTTATATGACTATAAACAGGGCCACTGGAACCAACTCCTGGGCTGGCATCATTTCACCATGTATTTCTTCTTTGGGCTGTTGGGTGTGGCAGATATCTTATGTTTCACCATCAGTTCACTTCCTGTGTCCTTAACCAAGTTAATGTTGTCAAATGCCTTATTTGTGGAGGGTAAGTATTAGTGAATATTTTCATGTACATTTCTCTATTAATGAGCATTTATGTAGCCCTTCATATTAATATACTTCTGGCATCTTGTTGCAGCCTTGATTGATAGGGCCATATATCTGGGCCATAATGAAATACTTGGGTGTCCTAGGCAGGGTGCCAAAGATCTACATGCTGTACTGACTCACTCAGTAGAACTGGGCAAACACAACTGTTCAATTGCTATGTTCACATTTCACATCTGTCTCAAAGGACCACTTACAAAGGTTACTCATCTCTGGATTGTTCTGAAGATTATCATTTTTTTTCACTTTTAACAAATGAAAACTGATCCCAGAGTAATAAAGTATGAATACACTGAAATGAGGCAGCCACTCACAGCAGAACAGCTTCCACTATCTACTAATAGGCTTTTTCATATTGATACAGTAATACTCTGCCATTTGATGATAAGTAGGGTCCAAAAAATGCAGTCACATAAAAAATATGGGGTCCTAATTTTGGAAAGTTAATTAAAAACAGTATTTTTTGTTCAGCTGGTCTCCCAGTTATTGTAGGAAGAAAACAAGCATTTAGTGATTTTTTTCATGTATCACACATTGTAAGAAATAGATTGATTATGGCAATAGATAACCACAAATTGATCAGGAGGCAGTCACTTCCTACTCATCTTGCCTCTGGCATCTGAAGATAAGAACTTTTGCCCATACCTCTTGGGAACAAGGGCTGGATAAACGATGGATGTCAACAACTAATAGCCCGGTTCTCATTATCTCAGGGGGTTACTGTATTTTGAATGAACATCTTTTCTCTTTGTCTTCATGAAAAAGATGAAGTTGGAATCTCTCTATGGGATGAAGAAATGCAGTTATTTACTACTTCTTGGGAGCTTCCAGAGCATGTTCTTATATCTGTCAAAATCCACCCATGTGTTTGCCTCCTCCAATGGACTGAATTCCTTAAGGCGATGCTTTGACTTATTCATCTGTGTGCTCATCTGAATTATTGCACTTGCCATGCTTACTGTTCTTTGTCCTGCTTAGAAGATGCTTTGAAATATTTTCATCTTATGGAGATTCCAACTTCATCTTAATCCTTTTCATTTAGATAAAGAGGAAAAGATATTCATTCAAAAATACAGTTAACACCCTGAGATAATGAGAATCCATTCGTTGAAAATGTCACAATATGTTAGAGAGAGAATAAAGGTCAGGGAAAGCAAAAAGAGGGTTAGATTTCAAAGATTCTATTCTAATGAGGTGGTGATGTCTCCAAAAATGCAGTACTGTGGGCATCAGTGGGCACCTGCTCTTTTGGACAAATGTGCGTATGCGTAAAATTCTGTCTACAGAGAGAGAGGGAGAGAGAGAAACAGTGGGTGGTCCTTGGTTCCACTGAAAAAGACAATCTGTTTTTTCCCCATCAGCTTTTATCTTCTACAACCACACTCATGGCCGGGAAATGCTGGACATCTTTGTGCACCAGCTACTGGTTTTGATCGTCTTTCTGACAGGCCTCGTTGCCTTCCTAGAGTTCCTTGTTCGGAACAATGTACTTCTGGAGCTATTGCGGTCAAGTCTCACTCTGCTTCAGGGGAGCTGGTTCTTTCAGGTGAGTTGGGGCCTCTAGTTAAGGTACTTGGACTCTTTGCTTGTAACTTCTCTGTTTAGTTGATGAGGCAGTTTGCTCTAGACCCCAGAGACTTCCCTCCAATGTACTGCCTGTAGTAAGATCATGGGCCTCTGAGAAGTGATGTTTCTTTGAATGTCCCAATAGCCCTGATGGCAGAATTGTCAGAGCAGCTGGGAAGTGGTGCATGCACAACTTCATCACACACCTGGACATCCATTATGTAGGAACTCCGAGCCGATGCTTTTAGTTAGAAGCAGTTCCTGACACTAAAGCAGCTTATAGCATAATAAGCTTAAGAAATACATAGAAGGCAGAAAAGAGAGCAAGCTATTATTTATTGAGAAATAACTATATGTTGGCTACTGTACCAAACTTTTATATATACATTGTTTTATTTTTTCCTTGCAACAGCCTGGAATTCAGGCATTATCATCATCAATTTACAGATAGGAAGACTCGGAGAGACCAAGTCTCATACAATAACGCAGCTAGGATCTAAATTTGGATTCGTCTGACCCGAGGCCCCAGGCTTTTTCCATTTTAAGCTGTTAACTCTTTAACCTTGATGTGTTGTTGAAAGCATGAATTCCAATCAGTAAACACACACTTTTTAGAGACTGACGAATCATAATCCAACATGCATACATATCTGTAAACAAAGTCTAGGATGGAAGGTGAATTTTGGTTTAATCAGGCAAGACTTCTTAGAAGAGATTTTTAGTCACCAGAGAACACAGATTTGGGATAATGAGGTTATTTTAGAGATTTGTATTGCACATGAGGAGTGATAAAAAGCAATGGTAGGTGAGGGGGAGAGAAACATCATGGTCAAATGGGACAGAAAAGATGTAATATTTAAGCATGTAAGAAAGCAGAAAGGCTGTTGGAGCAAAGGCCAGTAAAGGGGGGCTAGATCCAAGGGTTATTTTAATGGAAAAACTTCATAGAAAAAAAAAACAACTAACAAATACTCTATAATGTAATAAAGCTGATAATAGGTGAATTTAATTATATAAAATATTACACAAAATATCTCTTGCTTGGAATGTTTTACTATATACATGTGTTCCTATTCAAAATAAAAATAGATGGAAAAAATTTTAAAAGAGATGACTTCTGGTTAAGATGACTTCTGGTCAAGATGACACAGTTTATCTACAGTGTATCTTGTCTGCTCCTGACATAACAATGACAGATAAAATAAAATAAAATAAAAAACCTAGAAAATTGGAAACAAAATTTTAAAAATAAATTTAAACAATAAAGTAGAAAACACTAACTGCAATGACATACAAGCAAAACATACAAAAACAGGCCAAAGAAACCTGTGGGCTGGATGTAGAACAGAAATGCAGAGCAAGAGTGGAGCTGAGCCTGCAGGCCCAGAGCAGACGGTGATGGTTTTTTGGCTCCAGTGGAACTAAAAGAAAGTAAAAGGACTCCTTTCAAGGTGGAGGATGAAACCAGGCTTTTGGGACTCTTTGATTGTGTTTTTTATAGATTCTATATTCCTAATGGTTTTTCATCTGATTGATCTCTCACTTTCTAATAGAAGTCTGTTGAAGTTTTATATTACAGGTCTGGATTTGTCCATTTCTTCTTATGTTCGTTTTTTGCTTTGTTGTAAGGCTGTTTTCTGCTTCTCTCTCTATTTTTTTTCTTTTTTTGAGTTAGATGCTGATCTCATTTATTTTCAATCTTTCTTGTTTTAAAATAAATGCATTTAAACAAATACATTTGCCTGCACACTGCTAGAGCTGCCTTCCATAAGATTTGATGTGTTAGTTTGTAGTTTTTTGATGTGTTGATGTAGTTTTCACTGTTGGGTAATTTTGAATGTTATTTCCATGTGCTTCTCTCTTTAATTTATGAGTTATTTAGGAGTACACTTTTAAGTTTCCAAAAATATTCTTTTTTTCTTACTATTTATTTCTAATGTAATTGTTTTACCGTCAGGGAATGTGTTCTCTTTGTAATGTGTTGAGACTTCCTTTGGAACACGGCCCAATGTCAGTGGTTGTAAATGATCCATGTAGTCAAAAGGAAAGCATATCCTCTTTGTTTTGTTTAGGAGTCCTCATATATTTACTAGATCAAGTTTGTTAAAAAGCTAAATATTCAAATAAAGAAAGGCAGGAGAAGAGGGGAAACCCCAAGAGAGCGGAATTATAAACATAAGAGCAGAATTAATGAAATTAATGGGTGTTCAGTTAGTAATGACTAATTAATGTCTAGGATCTGAAGGAGGAAGCTGTGGGTTATACCTCAACTGGGAATAGGTTGGCTTAGTGTTGCCCCTTTTGGCAGACAAATGTTTTCATATTTCCCCCAAAAGCTTTTCTAAGGAAGAGATTAATGTCTTTGGGCATAAATCCATGATTATTTAGAAAATTTTTCATCTACTGATATGTCTAGACTAGACTGTTTCCTTTTTCCTGGTGGTCAGCCTAAATAATGTCTGCAGCCTTAAAGAAAAATGAACATTTAATACCAGTGCAAACACACTGGCAGGAAATGAAGGTTTAGCCATAGTGACACTCCCACTACTGCACCCCTCTGAAACAAAAATGTCTAGAAACTTAGGTGAATATATTATGCTTCCAGTTGGTGAGTGTGGTATATGAATGTTTACAGCAAAAAACGCTGTCTTAAGCTAACAATATTATGTCGTGACTTGCTTTTCACCATATTACCATATTTTTTCTCACTACTTCTCCATAAATGGTTAATATGTTAATACTTGTGTATGAACTGTGTATAGAGGGATTAGATAAAACATCCACCTAGGCTCTTGGAACCATAAGTATGGAGATGTGAACTGAAGGAAACCAATACTCCGATTGGCCACTTTTTTATCACACACATATAAATGATTGGGTAGTAAGTAAATGGAGAGGGAATTTCCCTTCCAACTTATTAGCAATGCTTTCTTTCTTGAACCACATCACAGTCAAAAATGTTTTCTCAATAACCTAGCCACATCATGCAATTTAAAAAAGAAAAAAAAGTCCTGCAAGCCCCTTTATTCCATGAATCATGTTTTCCCTGTGTCTCTGTGTGGGAGAATATCTCCAAAGCTCCCTTTGCACCTTCTCATTCCCAAGCTCCCTCCAGTCATCCTCACCGCCCAGGTGCGGGGGCAATCAGGGAATGAGGAAGCTGCTCCTGCTGTCTTTGCTTCTTGTTTTTTTGGACAGTTGCTTCCACTGTATCTCCCAGCTACACTAATCCCCACAGGGATTCCTCCCATGACTGCACAGATCCTGAGACCAAACGAAAGCTCAGCCTTTGTTTTGCCTTTATGAAGGACAAAAGTTCATTTTTAAATGAAAAAAAGGCCCAACTAAGCAGTAATGCTTTGAGGTCTGATGCGGCAGCAGATCAAACATTTGCTTAGGCTTTTAGTGTTGAAATAAATGATTGGATAATCAGATAACAACAGGAAATTCAGACTTCGTTATAGGAAATCAGCCCCAGGTTTATTGCCTATTAGAGAACATAATTATTTACATTTGAAATGTGATACTAATGAAGCTTAAACTAGTCAAAACAAGATGTTCAAGAATGGCATACAAGTTATAGCAAGAAAAACTTTTTTTTTTTTGCAGGTTGAGGTTTTTTTGGAATTTTATAAAAGGAAACAAATTAAGACAACAAATAAAAGTGTGGTTTATGTATGTAAAGGAGGATTTAATGAGTTGTGGCAGTTTCTAGCCTTAGTTTGGGGTTTCAGCTTTCCTAATTTATTTGTGTTTGGCCTAGAATGACTATGGAGTGTTTCTATGGCTTTCACTGTAGTCACATCGGTTAACTCTGTTCAGTGGCCTCAGTCAAATCTTTAGCTTTCAGCATTAGACTCTGCGGGTGCTAAAGAGATTGGCGACGAGAAGGGCTCCAAATTTCTCTTCTCCTGATGTGAACAGCAAAAAGTTTGGTAGGATTAATGATGCGTAATGGAGGTGACTTGAGATTTTATTTTGGAGGCTCCAAAAAGCAATTATGAATATGGCATGTAGTGACAAGTCCCTGGGCCTGCAGTTTAGACCAACCTGAATCTGTATGCTAGCTTTACCACACTAATTATATGAATCACCATAGATAATATGTTCTGTGCCGTTAGGCTTACTCCTCCAACTATAAAATAGAAATATTAATAATATCTCATGGGGTTATTGGGAAAAATATATGCTATAATTTGACAATGCATGCTGTCCTGAGGAGAGGGCTGCTAATTCCAGAGGAAGGGGAGCAGAGGAAGCTTCCAGAAGAAGGTGAAAGACGGAAGAGAGTCACCAATGTGTCCAGGCTTAAGGTTTAGGGCAAGTGATACCCTTTTGCTTATTTTGAACTCAACTGTTGTCTTAGTTTCCTAGGGCTGTAATAACAGATCCCCACAAATTGGGTGACTTACAAGAGAAATTTATTCTTTTACTCTTCTGGAGACCAGAAATCTGAAATCAAGGTTTTGGCAGGGTTGGTTTTTTCTTGGGGTCCAGAGGGAGAATCTGTCCCATGCTGATCTCCTAGCCAACTGCCAGCCATCCTTGGCATTCCTTGGCTTGTGGCAGCAAGACTTCATTCTCTGCCTTTATTATCACAAGATATTCTTCCTGTATTTCTTTGTTTTCCTATGTCTTCATATGGCCTTCTTATAAGGATGTCAGTGTTTGGGTTTAGAGCCAACTCTAATCTAGTATGACTTCACCTTAACTTGATTACATCTGCAAATACTCTGTTTCCAAATACAATCACATTCAGAGATACTGGGATTTAGGACTTCAACATATTGGCAGACACAGTTTAACCCACTACAAATGCTAACCCTTATCTCTGGGAGCTGGAGCAGATCACTTCCCAACCTGGGGTGGGCAGGTCATGTAGATGGCATTGGAGGAATGTTGGCAGGACTGATGGATGGGATCTGGAGGGCTAGTCCATAGCTCTTAACACTCATCTTCCCTAAAATTCTCCTTTCTACACAGAATTTTTCTGTCAATTTCCATGAATTTGTTGTAAGAGGAAGGCATGAGACCCCAGCTTAGATAACTGGACCTTTGAACTGGGAGTTGACTATGTGACTCGATTTTCTCTCTTGTTATTCCAAACAGTGAACATAGAGGACCTAGAAATTCTTGCCTTCTTCCAGGGGCTTCAGGGACCTGGGCTCTGGTCACTTTGCCTCCCACAGTGAGCTTTCCTAGCAGTATATAAAAGGGGTATTGCAAAACACTGATATGCCCAAAGCAACAGTCTAACCAGCAGGGTGGCATTTTCCACCTGCAGTTTCTGAGTATTGTGAGCTCATACCTCTAACTTAATGACTGATGTATCTTCTTCCAGAGATGTTGACACATCTTGCCTTTAGAATATATCCTTGTTCTAATGCAGAGGCCCCAGCCCTTGGTGGGTGAGGCACAGCGGCAGTGATGCAAACGTTTTTGCAGCTGTTTGGGGATGGAGAGGCAAGGGTGTGCATTACTTAATTCTCCTGTCTCTACAATAGACAATAACTGTATTCTGTCTCCTAGGATATAAAGAAGGGAAAAAGGAAGTTATTATAAAGTACCTTGCTAATTTCAACTAATAAGGTATTTTGGGAAAATGTATGACTCTGACATTTGTTGACAAATAAAATGCATTGGGCCAGGACAAAAATAGAAAACCTTGGTTGGATTGCTCTACTTGGTCAGGAAGGTAAACTGAATGATGAATCAACGGAGACTGCATGCTTCCACTCATGTTTGCCATTTAGGAATACAGGCCTAATGTTGCCGGATAGTTGTATTTTTACAAAAAAGCTGAAAATGCAAACTTTTGTGTAATGTTTCCTAATTTTTTTAAGTGTTGGCAACTAAAGCAAATTATTATTATTGTTTTTTTTTTCTTTGAGACAGAGTCTCACTCTGCGGCCCAGGCTGTGGGCCAGGAGTGCAGTGGCACGATCTCAGCTCACTGCCACCTCCACCTCCCGGGTTCAAGCGATTCTTCTGCCTCAGTCTCCCAAGAGCTGGGATTATAGGCACGTGCCACCAGGCCTAGCTAATTTTTTGTATTCTTAGGAGAGATGGGGTTTCACCATGTTGCACAGGCTGGTCTCAAACTCTTGATTTCAGCTGATCCACCTGCCTTGGCCTCCCAAAGTGCTGGGATTACAGGTGTGAGCCACCACACCCGGCCGCAAATTATTGTTTTAAATGTGCAGGCCAGACAAAGCATGTCTGGGAATTAGAGGTGTGGCTCAAGGGCCAACAGTCTGTCATTTGTGTTTTATGGTAATATAGTGCCATGTCCTCATGGGACCGCCTTCCATCTCAATACTGATTGTTCAAACCATATCAGAACTGCTGAGATGACTCAAACTGATCTTGTTATCCAGGTCACTGTCCTTCATATTGCCCCATATGGAAAGGCTACATGGTGAAAACAGTATGGGTGGGAGAAAGAACATGGAGTTTTTGGAGCCAGAAACTACTGGTTTGGACCCCTACCATAGTCATTCAGCCATTTTCTAATACTAGGGGAAGTTGTTGAAGTCCTTGAGTTCCAATCTTTTCCTATGACATACAAGAATGATGATGTCTTCTTCTTGAGGTTGTTTCAAGGGCTAAGAATTATTGTGACATTTATGTACATGAGTGAGGATTATGTGACAAGCACATGGTGGTACCGCCACCAGTAGAAATGGAAGTTCTCTTTCCAATTAAAGGGAATCCAGAAATGGGAACAAGTGATTAAGGCACAAATCTTAGTTTTCCCTGACTTACTCTAATTATTTGAAATTTCAAACAGAAATGGAATTAATGTTTTATTCAATGTTGCACATGAAGTGTTTTTTTTTTCTTGTAACATTCATTTATTAGATGTGTAATCATGGGCAAATCACTAAATCACCCAATTTTATTATCTAGATAATAAGGATAATAATACATTAAAATGAGGGTAATAGTACATCCTTGAAAAGGGCCATGGCAAGGAGACACCTAAGCACTGTAACTGACATGTAGTCAGCCAATACGTGGCAGACATTTGTAGGATTATCCATTATTTTGTCTTGGTTTTGAATTTCATTTAGTTCTAGAAACCTGAAATACATTCATCCATTTATCTATTATCTCTCTATCTACTTATTGTTTATTAGGATAAAACTCTCATGACATAATATTAACATTTTTAAAGTATACAATTTAGTGGCATTTAGTATGTACACAATGTTGTGCCTCCATCACCTCTATCTGTTCCAAAACATTTTCATCACCCCGAAAGGAAACCCTGGGCCCATAAAATAGTCACTCTCCCTTCTCTCCTCCTAGCCCCCCAGTACTACTGGTGTGCTTTCTGTCTCTATGAATATTTGTCTAGTCTAGATATTTTATGTAATCAGAATCATAATATATGTGAACTTTTGCGTCTGGCTTCTTTTACTTAGTATAAATGTTTTCAAGTTTCATCCATGTTGTTGCATGCACTTCATTCCTTTTATGGTTGATCGATAGTCCATTGTATGAGTATGCCGCATTTTGCTTATCCATCATCAGTTTTCGAATATTTGGGTTGTTTTCATCTTTTGACTATTATTAATAGTTCTACTATGAACACTGGTGTACAAGTTTTCTTTGTATACCTATTTTCAATTCTTTTGGGTAGAAATGGAATTGCCAGGTCATATGGAATTCTATATTTAACTTCCTGAGGAATTGCAAAACTGTTACCACAGTAGCTGCAGAATGTTATCCCAGTAAAAACTTTGATAGATAGATAGATAAATGGATGAATGTATTTCAGGTTTCTAGAACTAAATGAAATTCAAAACCAAGATAATATTATGGATAATCCTACAAATGTCTACCATATATTGGCTATGTGTCAATTTCAGTGCTTAGGCCTTTCCTTGCAATGGCACTTTTCGAGGATATATTATTATCCTCATTTTCATGTATTATTATCTTCATTATCCAGATAATCAAGATTATCCATTTTACATTCCCATCAGCAATATATAAGGATTTCAATTTCTCCATATCCTCACCAATATTTGTTATTATTATTATTATTATTGCCAGCCTAATGAATAAAAAATGGTATCTCATTGTGGTTTTGATTTGCATTCCCCTGATGAACAATGGTATCAATCATCTTTCATGTGCTTATTGACCATTTGTATATTTTCTTTGGGGAAATGTTTCTTGAAGTCCTTGGCCCATTAAAATTTTTTTTTGTTGAGTTTTAGGAATTCTTTTTATATTCTAGATATAATCTCTTATCAGATATATGATTTGCAAATATTTTCTCTCATGCTGTGAGTTGTCTTTTCATTTTCTTAATAGTGTCCTTTGAAGCACAAAAGTTAATTCTGATGAAGTCCAATTTATCTGTTTTTTTCTTTGGTTGGTGGTGCTTTTGGTGTCATAGCTTAAAAAGAATAACAAATTGCAAGTGATGAAGTTTTCTCCCTGTTTTCTTCTAGGAATTTTGTGGTTCTAGCTTTCATATTTAGGTCTTTAATCCATTTTGAGTTAATTTTATATATATAAATTTTATATATGAGTTAATTTTATATATGAGGTAGGGGTCCAAATTCATTCTTTTGCATATGAATACCTGGTTATCTCAGCACCATTTGTTGAAGAGACTGTTCTTTCTGTATTGAATGGCTTTGGCACCCTTGTCAAAAACCAATTGACCATAGACATATGAGTTTATTTCTGGACTCTCAATTTTATTTCATTGATCTAAATGTTTATCATTATGCCAGTACCACACTGTTGTTCTGGATTACTGTAGTTCTGTAGTATTGAAGTCCTCCAACTTTCTTTTTTAAGGTTGTTTTGGTTATTCTGGATCCTTTGCAACTCCATAAGAATTACAGGATCAGCTTTTTCTATTTCTGCAAAAAAAATAAAAAAATAAAATAAAATAAAATAAATAAAAAAATTAGAATTTTGATGGCAATTGTATTGAATGTGTATATTGCTTTGAGTGGTATTGCCATCTCAACAATATTAAGCTTCCAGTCTATGAATATGAGATAGCTTACCATTTATTTAGGTCTTCTTTGATTTCTTTCAACAATGTTATGCAGATTTTGGTGTACAAGTCTTAAACCTCTTTGATTAAATTTATTCTTAAAGTATTTTATTCTTTTTAATGCTATTGTAGATGGAACTGTCTTCTTTTCCTTTTTTTTTTTTTTTGAGATGGAGTCTCGCTTTGTGGCCCAGGCTGGAGTGCAGTGGTGCAATCTCAGCTCACTGCAAGCTCAGCCTCCCAGGTTCACGCCATTTTCCTGCCTCAGCCTCCCGAGTAGCTGGGACTACAGGCGCCCGTCACCACGCCCGGCTAATTTTTTTGTATTTTTAGTAGAGATGGGGTTTCACTGTGTTAGCCAGGATGGTCTCGATCTCCTGACCTCGTGATCCACCCGCCTCAGCCTCCCAAAGTGCTGAGATTACAGGCGTGAGCCACCATGCGTGGCCACAACTGTTTTCTTAATTTTATTTTTGAGTTCATTGCTTTTGTATAGAAATACAACTGTTTTGCATATTGATTTTGTATCCTGCTACTATGCTGAACTCATTTATTAGCCCTAATAGTTTTTTAATGGATTTTTAAAGGAATTTCTATGTATAAGATCATGTCATCTGTGAATGTAGACATTTTTGCCTCTTTCTTTCTAGTATGGATACCTTTTATTTTTCTTAATGGCTTAATTACTCTAGCTAAATCTTAGCTTAATTGCTCTAGCTAAGATTTTCAGTACAACATTGAATAGAAGTGTGAAAGCAGACATCCATGTCTCGTTCCTGATATTAGGGGGAAAGATTTTAGTCTTTTACCATTAAATATAATGTTAACTGTGGGCATTTATTTATTTTAAAAACTTTTTGTACTCCAATTTTGAAATAACAGAGTGAAACTGTACAACGTAGAAACCCAAGACATTCTCTTAAAGTCCAGACATTCCTAGCTTTGATGACTGTTTATATTTTGAAAACTGATTATTAAATGTCCTTTTAAAACTTTTATGAAAATATGACATATTAGAGACTCTCTATAGGCAGCAAAACCTGATGTTTTATCTGTTACATCTTAGATAATTGGAGTTAACTTAGTTATTTACCTTGGAAGCAAGTATTTTGAAATGCACCATTTTTGGGAATGTGGTTGGTTATTTTAATATATGCTTTTTGTTCTAAATTACAGATTGGATTTGTCCTGTATCCCCCCAGTGGAGGTCCTGCATGGGATCTGATGGATCATGAAAATATTTTGTTTCTCACCGTATGCTTTTGTTGGCATTATGCAGTAACCATTGTCATCGTTGGAATGAATTATGCTTTCATCACCTGGTAAGTTAGCAATTTCTGTTAATTGAAGTTCTGTTCCTTGGTATGTGATTATCAAGACTCAGTGATATTGAATTTAAAATTCAAAAGGGGATTTCATTCCTTATCATCCCATAAGACAGGGTAGCATAGCAGAATATTATCTGCAAACACAAAAAATTCCCAGTAAAAAGAATAAATGCTGGTTTGCCTCTGCTGTGCCTTTGATGCTCACATTACCTTTCATCACACTCCTCTGTGCCTCCATGTCTCCACATATGCTATTTCCTCTTCTCTCTTCTGAATGGTTTCCCTCACCCTGCACTGCCTATAGTGAGTCCTTCATTTACCGATGTGTAGATACTTCAATTATAGCACTTCTTAAGCTTCGAGTCCTTTTTTGACCAACTTGTGTGTGTTCCATTAAATGTAGGTGTCTGCCTAATTTGATATTGACTAATATTTCTAAAAGTCATTTTATATAATTTTTTATAAGAACCCCATTTTTTGTAGGAACCCCAGTATAATGTTTCATAAGTGGGTAAGAAGCAGTAGAACAGAGTTATAGGAACACATATTTTTAGCTGCACTATTTATCAGCGGTATGACTTTGGGCCAATTACTTAACCACCTTAAGTACTAGTTTTGTTGTTTGTAAAATGGGGAAATAATAAGACCTAAATGAGATCAAGTATTTAAGCTTAGGACATAATAAGAGCTCAATAAATATTATTGTCTTGTTGTTCTTCCTCTTGTTATTCTTCTCCTCCTTCTCTTCTTCCTTATTCCTCTTTGGTATAAAAAAAATGAATGTGATATGGACCCTACCCATGAGGAATTTTTAGTCTTATAATTAGGACTAAATTAGGGAGATGCACAATGAAAATACAGTGCAATAAACAGAAATAGTAGAAGAAAAAAGCACTCTTGGAGTTTAGGGGAGGCCTCTTTACAATTGAGAATGAAGCTACAGCTTGAAGGATGAGCAGGAATAGAAAGGGGTGATAACAGTTCCTTTCTTTAAGGTGGTTAATGCTGAACCACAATTGGCTTGGCTGGTCTCAGTGACCAGGCATGAAGACTCCAGCACCTAATCCTTCAGACTTCAGTGCTGATTGAAATGTTCTGTATCTACAATGTCTAATATGGTAGTCACTAGCTATTGAGCACTTAAAATGTAGCTCGTGCCACATTAATTTTATTAATTTAAATATCCATATATGTGTGGATAGTGGCTATTGTATTGGACGCTACACATCTAGCAGGTTCTCCGATTCCTAACATGCAGTAGTTACTGCTAGGCCCAGTGAGGTCCCAGCTAGAACCAACTTTCCACCCTTCTCTTTAGACATGGGCCCCAAGTCACCCCTCCTGCTCTGTGCTTCTTTGTGCCTCATTGCTGAAGCAGCTCTGGTGCTGGGGCACTGGATGAAGAAATCATTCCTTTGTCTAGCTCTCAGCTATCTCTGTTCAGCTGCAGGTCAGCCCACTTTGATCTATAGTTGCTTCATTCTAGAGGTCTAGGTGCTTTGGGTACTAGAAAATTCCACCTTCTCATTCTGTTAGCCCCATTCAGTTCCTCCAAGGCATGTGCATGTGCTCCTTGTCAAGGCTGGCTCTGCCATTGAGTGAAACTTGGCTTCTCCCCTGTTGTTCTAGGCTGACTTCTGGGCCTCATCTCCTTAGGGGCTGGAAAGCCTTCAAGATCAGTGCCAGCATCCAAGGAAACGCCCTTCCTCATGTCAGCTCCCCTCCAGAGCCAAAAGAAGACTACTGTCTCTTCCTGTTTCAAAAACCTTCAGACCCCAATGGGCCTCTTATCCACTTATAGTACTCTGGAGACTGGACACTCCATTTTTTATTTTCCAACCTTCCCCTCTACCTAGGGGAAGAGAAGATTATCCTAATCTTTCTGACCATGCAGTTCCCTCCACCTGGCATATTCACATTAAATGCACGCCTTTTCTATGAAAACTTCTGTGATGACTCTAGCTCTTGCTCATCTCCCTTTAAGAGTTTTTACAGCCCATCGTCTTCACCATGCATTTTAACAATTGGGATCTCTCTTGTGATGTTCACTATTAGCTCATGTGGGTTAGTCTTATCTACTGGCTAGATTGTGTCTCCTTGAGTTGGAGACCCTTTCCATATTTCCCACACCTCTTGGCACACTGCCAAACATATAGTAGATCCTCAATAAACCCTTGTTTGCTGTTTTAATAGATAATAGATCTATGTTGCAGAGCTATTTAAATATAGGCTTCATTTGTTTTGAAATCATGTTTTATATGCTTTTCAGTTTTGCTCTCATATTGCTCTTGAAAAGTTAAGACCAAGGGTTAAATTTTCTGATATATTTTTATATAAACTTAAGCAATAGCTTAAGTTAGTTCCACAGAAGTATTTCAAAAACCCCTCTCAGAGCACAAGTAAAGCCATTACATATTGATACAGGCAGGCTAGACCTTCATCAGAAAAATATGGCAGAAAATAAGGGTAAAGATGCAGGTAGACTGGTGAAGTTTTTCATTTGTGAAGAATGATATTGATGATTTGGCTTATCAAATTGGTTTGCATATTCCTATGTATTTCTGGGAGTTAACTATGCTTTATTGATATTGTCACAGCACAATGCCTTTATAATAATGATGCACAGGAAAAGCTTTGCCTAGTTCTTGTGACATACTCTTTCTCACATCAGAGAAGTGGAGAGCCTGCTGAGCTTCAGCTGCTAATCAGTGTCACATCTTCCAGTGTCAAAAATTATAATCCCTGCTTCCCCCAGGCCTATGGATTCTTTTTTTTTTTTGAGATGGAGTCTTGCTCTGTTGCCCAGGCTGGAGTACAGTGGCATGATCTCAGCTCACTGCTACCTCCACCTCCTGGACTCAGAAGATTATCTTGCCTCAGCCTCTTGAGTAGCTGGGATTACAGGCATGTGCCACCATGGCCAGCTAATTTTGTATTTTTAGTAGAGACAGAGTTTTGCCATGTTGGCCAGTCTGGTCTTGAACTCTTGACCTTAGGCCATCTGCCCACCTTGCCTCCCACAGTGCTGGGATTATAGGTGTGAGCCACCACGCCTGGCCCAGATTCTCTTAAACTATGAAAACAGTCACCAGGATGGAGGGTACTTCTTTGAGCTTCTTAATTCATCATGGCAGAGGCATCACATGCAGTTGAACAGCTTGTCCCCTACACAGAAACTCCCCCTGGAAGGAGCTAGTAGCAGAAAGTAGGGGCTGAATTTAGCCCACACTTGACATGGGCCTTGACTTGGGCTGCCAACCCTAGAGGCAGGCTTCATGCACTTCCTTTATATGATATAGCACCTGTTTGCAATATACAGTTGGATGTGGCTTTTATGGAGAAACTCAACTGAGCTTGGTTTAATCTGGGCTTGCCACAGCCCAGCGATTCTCTTAATTGTTTTAGAAATGGTCAAAGTTGCCTGGGCACAGTGGCTCATGCCTATAATCCGAGCAATTTGGAAGGCTGAGGCGGGCAGATCACTTGAGTTCAGGAGTTCGAGACCATCCTGACCAACATGGTGAAACCCCTTATCTACTAAAAATATAAAAAAATTGGCCGGGCGCGGTGGCTCACGCCTGTAATCCCAGCACTTTGGGAGGCCGAGGCAGGTGGATCACGAGGTCAGGAGTTCAAGATCAGCCTGGCCAAGATGGTGAAACCCTATCTCTATTAAAAATACAAAAAAATTAGCTGGACGTGGTGCTGGGTGCCTGTAATCCCAGCTACTCGGGAGGCTGAGGCAGAGAATTGCTTGAACCTGGGAGGCAGAGGTTGCAGTGCGCTGAGATCGTGCCACTGCGCTCCAGCCTCCAGCCTGGACAACACGGCAAAACTCCATCTCAAAAAAAAAAAAAAAAAAAAAAAAATTAGCTGGGTGTGATGATACATGCCTCTAATTCCAGCTACTCAGGAGGCTGAAGCAGGAGGATTGCTTGAACCGGGGAGCAGGTGATGTAAACTAAGTAAGAGCCACCACACTCCAGCCAGGATAACAGAGAGAGAATCTTTCTCATAAAAAAAAAAAAAAAAAAAAAAGAAAGAATAGAAAAAGAAAAAAAGAAAAAGAAATGATCAAAGTTATCTTCTGATGCCTAATTAAACAATGATGCAATACATTGGAAAGCCACATTGTATCTGTTTACTTATACCCTGCTTTAATCCACAAAAATTTTCAGGCAGCTCCAAAGCCAAATAAAAGTAATTTTCCTTTTTGTGTTGCCTTCCCCAGTTGCCCAAATAATCTAGACTTTGTGGTATAATAGGTGCATATTGCTCTGGGTTTCTATTTTAAACACCGTCTAACTTGAGATGCTTTTCTTTCTCCTCAGGTTGGTTAAATCTAGACTTAAGAGGCTCTGCTCCTCAGAAGTTGGACTTCTGAAAAATGCTGAACGAGAACAAGAATCAGAAGAAGAAATGTGACTTTGATGAGCTTCCAGTTTTTCTAGATAAACCTTTTCTTTTTTACATTGTCTTTGTTCTTGGTTTTGTTTCTTGATCTTTTGTTTGGAGAACAGCTGGCTAAGGATGACTCTCAGTGTACTGTTTGCATTTCCAATTTGGTTAAAGTATTTGAATTTAAATATTTTATTTTTAGCTTTGAAAAATATTTTGGGTGATACTTTCATTTTGCACATCATGCACATCGTGGTATTCAGGGCTAGAGTGATTTTTTTCCAGATTATCTAAAGTTGGATGCCCACACTATGAAAAAAATATTTGTTTTATTTGCCTTATAGATATGCTCAAGGTTACTGGGCTTGCTACTATTTGTAACTCCTTGACCATGGAATTATACTTGTTTATCCTGTTGCTGCAATGAGAAATAAATGAATGTATGTATTTTGGTGCAGACACCTGAAATCTTGTTTTGTTATTTAGCTACACTCCTCCTTTATATCATGCAGAAGCTGCAGGACACAGAAATCCTTTTTTGTGAGACATCACTATAGCACCTGAGTTCTTCACAGGGAATAGTAGGCCAGAAGTCTTCCTAGGGTGTGTGATCTTTCAGAGAAGATAAAAGGGATGATCCCTAGGACACATGGTTGCAAAGCCATGAGAGACTGGGAAAGGAGGACTGGGGTGTTGTCCATAAAAGTAAAAAGTCATCACGCACCATAGCATGGCCACCACACCATCCCCTCTGTTACAATAGGTGAAAGGTTAAAACGAGGAAAAGCCTTTTATGGAATGCTTGGGTAAAAGTCAGAACTCTTACCTAGTCTGTGACCTAAATAGCCCCCCGGTGGAGAGTCAAGAAATCTTGTTTCTGATTCTGGCTCTACCATTAACCAGCATTTAGGTCTCTGGCAATCACCATGTCCTTCTCTCTAAAGTAAGGAATTGCATTGAATGAACCATGGGGCTCTTCCGGTTGTCACATTTTAAGAATCTAGAAATGGAAGCATATGGAAAGCAATTAGGTTGGTGCAAAAGTAATTGTGGTTATTGCCATTGAAAAGAATGTCTTTTCTTCACTGTCAACCTAATAATTTAGTACAATGTTAGTCACAAAGACCAGTATTTTCTATGAGAGAAAAGGAAGGAGGATTGCATGAATCCTTGAGGGATGACCCAAACCTGGAGGAAAGGAGGCAGCCTTGTGCACAGCTAGAGCTGAAATGTGGTCAACTAAGTCATGAAGGCTCCCTAGCTTTCTACAAGCACTGGCAAGTCCAGAAGGCTGCCTAGTCTCATACGTGTCACAGTGACATTAAAGAGTCAGGTGAGCAGATTCTTCAGGCCCCAGAACTGGACACATTCATTTTGTCACATAAGTTTGAAAAGAGCAGATGTGAGTGTCTAAAGGTTTATCTTGAATAATGCCACAAACCTTAGGACGTTTCTGGCATATGAAACTGCCCACATGCCACAGTCCTTGGGGGTCATGGTGTTCTGTCCCATGTATGTCTTATCTCTCAGGGCTGTTTGCTAGACCCACAGGATTCTATGATTTTGACAAGAAGTTTGAGTTTCAAAGGAATGAGTGAGCGAGTGATCAACAGCAGTTACGTGAAGCTGGCATCACTGGTATCTAGGCCTGAGCAGAAACACTGGGAATAATTAGCATGAACCAGATTAAGCCTGGAATTTTGAAAACTGATAAGTGCAAATAGTCTACAGTCTTTGTGAGAGAGCAGAAATTTCCACTCCTCTAGTCTGCACACAGAGATTACAAGTAAAATCAACTCAGCAAGTTCTCAAAGGAGGGATATTTGGTTCAGGTCTAAGTCCAAACTCTAGGGCTATCTGCCTCTAGTTCCTGAAATGAGCAATACATTGGAACACTATCATGACAACTTTATGGTTACATTATTGGATTTGTAGTTTATGACTAATATTTTTATGGAATGATGTGAAAAATTAGCAAACTGTGAACTTGAGCCAAAAATGAGACAGTCATATTTTCTCTACTTGTGCTAGGAAACCTTAGATCAATAAGTACAATTTGTAAATGTTTTGATTTATAAAAAAAGTATGTTTCAGTAAATGTTCTGAAACCATGAAAAATATTTTATAACAAAAATATAAAAATTTTCAACTCTAGATCATGGGATGAGAAAAATTAGTTTCAGGCTACACTTAACCCCTGGGTACCAATGCAATCAACCATCCAGCGAATGTTTATTAAGTAGTTACCATGTGCCAAGCAGTGTTCAATAAACTAGGAATACAGTGGTACTCTACAGCAGTACTTCAGCCAAAGTCCCAGTCTTCATCAAGCTTACATTCCCATGGGACAGACAGTCAATAACAAAGTCAACAAGTAAGTTCTATAGTTTGAGGCAATCATAAGTTACATGAAGAAAAATAAAGCTGGGAAGGAGTATAAAGAATGGTGGGGTGCTGCTATGGTTTACATATGATTTGTTTGTCCCCTTCAAGTCTCATGTTGAAATTTGGTCATCAATGTTGGAGGTGGGGCCTAGTGGGAGGGGTTTAGGTCATGGGGATGGATCCCTCACGAATGGCATGGTGCCATCCTCATTAGTTTGCAATCTATCAGTTCCCCAGAGAGTTTTCCTGAGGGCTGGTGTTGAAGAGGGCCGGGCACCTCCCTTCCCTTTCTTGCTTCCTTTCTCACCATGTGATCTCTGCACACGCCAGCCCCCCTTCCCCTTCCACTGTGAGTGGAAGCAGCTTGAGCCCCTCACCAGAAGCTGATGCGGGTGCCATGCTTCTTATACAGCCTGCTGAACAGTGAGCCAAATGAACCTCTTTTCTTGTAAATTACCCAGCCTCATGTATTCCTTTATAGCAAGGCAACAGGTTAAGACAGGTGGGGGAAAGCATCACTTTCCCAGAGGGTGGTCCTTTCCCAGAGGTGCTCCTCTGACCACCCGAGGGAAAATAGCCCCTGACCTTCTGCCCATCCCTCTCTATCATTATCAGGCATTATGGTGTTTATATATTTCCAGAGCCTTTAGCTCTGAAAGGAAAACCTTATCAAAGAAGGGATGGGGATGGAGGTTTACTCCCTTACTTTATATTTGTATTTTGTCTCCATTCTTCCAAAAACCTAGGATCTCAATTCCTGAGCTTTTGCCAAACTTTGAGTATCCTATGCTTCATTAGTCATAACCAAAGTGGAGAAAACCTTTACATAAATCAATGTTTGATTTCTAGTGCAGGTGTTAACGTAGGAAAGACTGAAGGACATTTTATAAAGCAGACAAAACCCTGTGGATGGAACGCCTCTGTGGCTGTATACACAGGAAAGTGAAGGGTGGGGACTGATTATTAAGCAATATCAACTTTGGCTGTTGATGTGATACCAACTCCTTAGTGATTTCTGTAATTCTCCAATCTCCTTTGCTCGGGAAACTGCAACCTCTGATTGCACCAACTTCCAGCTCATTGTCGATATGGGAGGCTTGGTTATGGTACACTCCTCATCATTTCGTTTCTAGAGAAGCTCATTAATCAAGGTTGATTGATTGTATCTTGGTTGTGGATTGAAAAGGTGAAGCAAGAGTCAATGGATGCTATGGGAACAATAAAAATAAAAGCTGAGAAGTGGGAAATTCTCCCAAAATACGAGAAAATGATAGATTGAAAGTGTGAAAGAAAAGTTAATATACATGAAGAATATATCCAGAAATTCTTTATTCTGTTTCATATGCATCCCAGGTAGAGGAAATTGAGAAAATAGAGGATAGGCATGAAATAATATAAGAGAAGATCCCTTAATGGCAAGGAAGAGAGATTTTTGCTTTAAGCTTGGAATGGTGTTTTGAGAGATTTGCAGTGGATAGAGTGGATTTCTGGTAATAAAAATTTAAAAGCTTAATCCTGTCTTATACTTTTAAATTCAATTTGTGAATATTGTTATTCTAAGTCTAGCAAATTTTAACACTCATTTTTAAGGAGTCTTTAATGTTTGAATATAATCTTAAATAATTAGATTTCCCTTTAAGCATTTCACTTTTTTTTTGTGGGAGACTGGAGTTTTATTATTACTCATACCAGTCTCCCCGAGTATTCAGCGATCAGAGTTTTTAAGGACAACTTGGTGGGCGAGGAGAAGCCACCAAGGAGTGCTGATTGGTCAGGTCAGAGGTGAAATCATAGGGAGTTGAAGCTGTCTTCTTGCACTGAGTCAGTTCCCAGGTTGGGGGCCACAAGATCAGATGAGCCAGTTTATCAATGTGGGTGGTGCCAGCTGATCCATCAACTGCAGGGTCTGCAAAATATCTCAAGCACTGGTCTTAGGCTTTACAATAGTGATTTTACCCCCAGGAGCAATTTGGGGAGGGTCAGAATTTTGTAGCCTCTAGCTACATGACTCCTAAAACATAATTTCTAATTCTGTGGCTAATTTCTTAGTCCTATAAAAGCTGTCTAGTCCCCGGGCAAGAAGGGGGTTTGTTTTGGGAAAGGGCTGTTATCATCTTTGTTTCAACCTATAAACTATAAGTTCCTCCCAAAGTTAGGTGGGCCTGCACCCAGGAATGAACAGCTTGGAGGTTAGAAGCAAGTTGGAGTTGGTTATGTCAGATCTCTTTCACTGTCTCAGTTACAATTTTGCCAAGGCAATTTCAATCCCAAAAAACCCTTTGGGTTTTATAACACCTCATCTTAAGGTGTTGGCTAATGAAGATAGAAAAAGGGCAAAGACCATTCTAACTTCTTCCTGTTGACCAGGGGCATGTGGGGGTAGGTGTTGACCCCAAGGTGAAAGGAGTGGAACCACTTTGCAACTGTCAAAGCATACTCATGCAGGCCTGGCTGAGATTCCAAGGCTTGCATGATAAAGGCGTTAGTATTGTCAACTACAGTTGTAGTACCACATTTAAGGAAACAGCATACTATAAGGTAAGTAATGAGTACCAGAATAAGGAATGCAATTCCCAGTTTTAAAAGTAAAGATTTGAAAGCATTAGTTTGGGAACTTGTAGCCTGCCAGGAATTTAGGCCAAACTGCTGGAAAAACTCAAGCACAGCTAACAACAGGTGTACTATAATTTTTTGAAACATAATTTTTCTCTCTCCAGTCCCTGTTTTTATTAAAAACTAATCATGTGCAAGGCGGGGTGACTCATACCTGTAATCCTAGCACTGGGAGGCCTAGGTGGGCAGATCACCTTAGGTCAGGAATTCGAGACCACCCTGGCCAACATGGTGAAACCCCGTCTCTACTAAAAATACAAAAATCAGCCAGGCATGGCGGCACGCACCTGTAATCCCAGCTACTTGGCAGGCTGAGGCAGGAGAATCGCTTGAACCCGGGAGGCGGAGGTTGCAGTGAGCAAAGATCACGTCACTGCACTCCAGCCTGGGTGACAGAGTGAGACTCCATCTCAAATAAAACCAAAAACCAAAAAACACACAAAAACAAGTCATGATAGGACAGATGTGTTTACAAAATAAACTTTGGTTTTATTATAATTGACCTGATTGTTTGCATAAAGTGCAGCAAGAATACTTACTTTCCACATAGGCTTTTAAAATTGATTTTGATGGAACTCTGTTCCATAAGGACTCTCAGATAAGACTTTTTTTAAAGCTAAGCCTAGCCATGGGTTCGTACCCTCAAATACTTAGAAGCTGGGTAAATTCCTCTCCTCTTGAGATACCAAGATAACTTGGGGTTTTTGAGCCTGTTAGAAAGTGACATTCTTTACTTACCACAGGTCAGGAACCCTGTACAGGGACGGCACAGACAGAGTATGAGGCCAGTTTTCCCAAGGGGTTTGTATTGGCTCTACATGTCAGATTTGATTCCTTAAAGGAAAGCATAACATTCCAGCCAAGCTTTGGTAAACTAACCAGTTTCTCTGATGGTGCTCTGTTGCAAAAGAAAACATTCTTACTGCACTTATGCAAATAACTATATTGCCATAAGCTAAGAATACTCACAAATAGTTTCCAAATTCTAGAGAAAGCAGTTAGAGAGAAACACATATGCTCCAAATTTTGTTTATAGGAGTATACTTTACTCAATTGTTAAAAGCTGTAAATAGCTCAAGAGAAAAGTTTACTTGGCTCTGAAAAACAAGAAGGATCAGCAATGTTTTTAGCAAAAAGTCGAAAAGGATTATTTCAGTCATATTAGTTCAGTCCATGCAATTAACTTCTGTTCTGCTTCATATTCATGAACATTTCAGCACTCCATGCGAGTTCTGAAAGTTTTGCCTCTATCCTAATGTCACAGTCTCCAAAGTTATCAGAAACCTGCATTTAAGAGCACCTGTTGGAGTTGTATAGCTGATTATAAAATCACCATTTAAAGAGGAACAGACCAAAATAATAATTGTCTATAGATGACAAGAAGTGTTAGGGCAGCCACAGTTAAAGACACAATTGATAAAGATATGTGTTACGTCTGCAGCACACAATAATTTAACATAACGTAACGCTTATAATTATTACTGATAACATAGACTAAGTTATATCAGAATTATAGGAGTTTCACATAATTTTGGAACATATACCAATAACACATTTACATAAACGTAGCCCAAAGAAAGCCAAACACCATTTCTTATTTGGCAATGCTTACTTATTATTTTTATACCGAATAAGCCAAATATATCACTTTTGGACTTTAGAGGATGTAATATCTAAAAGATTAATTATGTCAGAAAAAGATATATTTTATAATTTGGTTTTGGACAGTTTGTCAAATATCAAAGGTTTGAAACACTGGATATCACAAAATAGAATCCCAGGTCACCATAAGTCATTCATTAGCTAAAATGGTAACTCCAAAATTTTTAAAAATAGAAACCTTTACTCTGATAGGAGATTTAGCTTTCCAAACAACAAGATCCAACGGAGACAGGATGAAGTCAACTGAATCTGTTTCTTCTCTCTCTCCTCCCTTTTTTTTGGAGTTTATTCAAAAGGCAAACAAAAATCTTTCATTTTCTCTCAATACTACATAAAAATTTTTCAAAAGAGGAAACCAAATTTCATGTTTGCATTAGTGCATCTTTAATGCTTCAGCTAGGTTTTAAATAAAATTTTATAAATCTATCCAGTTTTAATTAGTTTGACCATAAGTAAGATTTTCATAAACTTTTAGAGCCCTTTATAATCTTCTGTTAAACAGCAGATTAATTTTCTAAACAAACCCTGCTATTCAGACACATGGGCCCAAATTCTGGCCCTGCATTAGTGTACTTTTACTTTAACGTTCAACCTACAGAAAAAAGTTAAATAATCCCCTTCAAATCCTAGCCAACTTGCTCGTGCCCACAGAACTTTCTGCAAAAGATCAACCCTTCATAAACTCTTTTCAACTTGCTTAAACCTTCAGTTTTGTCCCATTACTCTTATAGGTTAAGACAATCTTTAAAACCCTCTGAACTAGACAAAATTACATTCCCTTTAACAAAAACCATATTCCCATGTCTTCTTTCATCTTTTACCAAAAACATATTCTACTTTCCTTACCTACCTTGTATATAAAACTGTTTCTCCAGTAGTCTCAACTATGTTAACTCTTAACAACTTTTTAAATTTTTTTTATTTTTTTTAATTTTTGAGACCTGGAGTCTCACTCTGTCGCCCAGGCTAGAGTACAGTGGCGCGATCTCGGCTCACTGCAAGCTCCACCTGCCAGGTTCCCGCCATTCTCCTGCCTCAGCCTCCCAAGTAGCTGGGACTACAGGCGCCTGCCACCACATCCGGCTAATTTTTTTTGTATTTTTAGTAGAGACGGGGTTTCACCATATTAGCCAAGATGGTCTCGATCTCCTGACCTCGTGATCCACCTGTCTCGGCCTCCCAAAGTGCTGGGATTATAGGCTTGAGCCACCGTGCCTGGCTTATTTTTTATGAGAAACCTGATAAGCAAGGGGTTTAAATTATGTACTAAATGTGGAGCCTAGGACATCAGACAGAAGTGCAGACAAGGCCCGACTCTTTCCAGCATAGCTAGGGGGGCATGGCTAATTCCACATGTCCCCAGGCCTTATCTAGAATCTCTAATGGCTCCAAAGTAGGTAAGTTGACCAATTTTCAAAAGTCAAAGAAGCAGTTTATGACCTTAAAGCATTTAGCAAACCTGATATCTGACCTAATTTAGACCAAATGTCTTAAGTTTGAAGACATGTTTATTTTACCAAAAATATTTAAAACTGTCTTTATTTCTGAAAGATTACCAAAGTCACATGAAGAAGAAGGCATTAAAAAGTTTCTATTTTTCTGACAAAATATTTGATTTAAGTGCTTATTTTTCTAAACCAATTAGTCAGAGCTCTTTTATCTAAACATCACACACACTACACATATAAATACACCGACAGACAGACAGAAGATCCAGTAGTTGTAAGATGTTTCATTTGCCAGTTTCTTAGTTGGATTACTAGCTTCAGGGTGGAGCCCTTGGAGGAACAGGCCAGGAAAGCACACAGCTTTTAGGGCCTAATAAGTAGCAACAGATGGAAGGAAAAATATATCCCCCAAATTAAGGGTGCCATTTTTAAGCTACATCCTGGATCCCCCCAAAAGAGGGAAATACTACAGGAGAAGATAGTGCAATGCTTCTACTGTGCATTTCATTGCAAAGCAACCCAAAGCCAATAAGCCCACTTTGTAATCAGCCCATCCTCCTTGGGAATCTCATCTCTTAGTGGAGGGTGGAGATATTTTCATACCTTCCAGGTGGCCAAGAGCATGCTTCTCTAATCCAAACATCAGAGTCAAGCATGTCTTCTAACTGCTATTAGCCATCCCTTTAAGTATATTTCCTACCTGGTTATTACAAACCAAGACTAAAAGCTATCCCATAATGCAATGTAATTTTTGACACCCCCTCCCCCCAAAAAAATAGAAAATGTTAGGCAACGTAGTGTAAAACAGAATAGAGCCTTAGATTTTTGAGAGGGATTTATTCTCTTTCAATTCCTGGGGTTCCATGAGGAAAACAGAAGTTTTTCCCAGAATGGAGTCTGTGGCACCTCCTCTGTTTTTCCCCAAGAGTCCTAGGCTGTTAGAATTTATCTTAGGTTCTCTCATGTGGGCATCAAGAGTGGTAAGAAGACAAAATGGAGAAAAGCAATTCAGTCAGCTGTGAAGAAAAATAAGATCCAAGAAGAGAAAAAAATCATAAAGGTCTTTTAAATATATTTATAGCTTGGATATCCACTTTTAAGGAGCTGATTTTAACCACAGAGCTCTGTATTAGTTCATTTTCGTGCTGCTGATAAAGACATATCAGAGATTGGGCAAGTTACAAAAGAAAGAGGTTTAATGGACTTACAGTTACACATGGTTGGGGAGGCCTCACAATCATGGCAGAAGGCAAGGAGGAGCAAGTCACATCTTACATGGATGGCAGCAGGCAAAGAAAGAATGAGAGAGAAGCAAAAGCAGAAACCTCTTATAAAACCATCAGATCTCATGAGACTTATTCACTACCACAAGAGGAGTATGGGGGAAATTGCCCCCATGATTCAATGATCTCCCACCAGGTCCCTCCCACAACTTGTGGAATTCAAGATGAGATTTGGGTGGGGACACAGCCAAACCATATCAAGCTCTTTAAAAAGATTAAAAAAAAATCTCTTATGGAACCATAGGCAAAATCTCACTTTTGCAAAATACTGCCCAATGAGCTGCATGAGAAACTGAATTAACATTTTCCATCCCAGGTGAAGCAAAATACACATAGCAAAACGACACTAATCACCTCATTCAGCACTCAATATCCACCTGGCAAGGCTGAAACTTTCTCCCATTGGTCCCTGTTGTCTTTGATTCATTCCAGGTGGAGAGGGCCTCTGACTGGTAATTCAACGGGTAGTCTCTGAGCAAGACAAAGAGCGGATATTCTCCCTGAGTCAGGCCTGTTGAACTTTCTTCAGGGCTCACTAAATGTGACCAGACTTTCCAAGTTAGGCCTGCTGAACTTTCATCAGCAATTCCTTCAGAGATCCCATCCATATATACAAACACACACACAACAAAGACAAGACAGAGAGAAGGTCTTCCAAACCAAGATCCCTAACCAAGAATTCCAGGAGTATCCCTTTCAAACTATCCTCCTATTCTCCATCTGAGAAATCTCCCCGAAATCTTCCTGATTGAGAAGTCTCCTGAACCAAGACACTTCCTAAGAATTAGGGAGAGCCAACCGAGACCCCTCAGAAGCTGAGCGAAGACAGACACCCCACAATGGGGCTACAGACAAACCAGGACCCCTGCTGAACCGAGGACAGACACCCCACAAGGGTCCTAGAGACAGACACCCCACTATGGGGCTACAGAAAAACTGAAACCCCTGAAGGAGCCAAACCAACTGGGAGAAGGAAAGAGGTGTTGGCAGCACCTAGGATATTTACCAATCCGGACACCCTGTAATGGGGCTACAGCTATAGATACTCCATGACCGAGCTACAGACAGACACCCTATAATAGGGCTACAGTTACAGACACCCCACCATGGAGCTACAGGCAGACACCCTGTAATAGAGCTACAGTTACAGGATGTTTTACCAGGACTCTTTCTCTATTGCAATTAAATCCATGCACGTTGGGTCAGCAGCACCCCTCCAGTAGAGACAGTACCAGAGTCAGCCCCCAGTCCAAGAGAACTAGGAGGCCTCTGGATCCATTGCAGGAGGCAGACTACTGAACCATGGGTAAGTTGCCACAAGGGCAATGCCAAACTAGCCCCCCAATTTGTAACTACTAAATGGGTTCACCTTGCCTGCTGCCTAGACACAGCTGATTTATCAAGACAGGGTAACTGTAATAGAGAAAGAGTAATTCACGCAGAGCCAGCTGTGCAGGAGACCGGAGTTTTATTTCTCGAATCAGTCTCCCCTTGAAGCATTTTAAATTGTATTTACGAATTAAATATTCTAACATTCTTCTTAAGTACTTCAATTAACTCATGAATCCTCCCAAGTTCTTATGTTATTGTTAGAAATCTAATTTATTAAACTTATAAGTTAATTTATTAAACTTACAAATGTGATGAAACTTAAGTTTTCTTAAATATTCAAATACTGTGTATAAACTTAATGAGATTTCATAAAATCACAGGCCTAAGTGTGTTGCTGAATTGCACATTGATAAATTGGGTTTATAAAACTAATCTGAATAGAAAAAAATCATTTTGAAAATTACAAATACCTAAAATGGTAAACATACACAATTCCTTAACAGAAAATATCAACATTGTGGTCTTGATTCTCTTAAACATTTCTGTATTTAATTCTAAGTCTTTCTCTGTTAAAACAGCCTTGCTTTAAGAAAGTGATTTGTTTATGGCAGGTAATGTTGGGGAGTACCTAGGCAGATGGTGAGATATTAGACCTAGGGGTACTGAATGGGATAGGATTTTTGACAGTGACCATAATGGCATATCTGAAACTCATTACAGTCACATATCAAACCTTTTGCATAGGTTGTGTTCCAGCCTTCTGTGTACAGGGTGTGCACCTTCCTGAGTTGGAGTTATAATTAACCTGTCTTTGCTGCCTACTCATGAAAATCTGCAACTCCCACCCAGGATGTCATGTCACTTGATGAGATGTTTTTTAATTCTTTAGCTTTTAAGAAATTTAAACAGATTTTATTCTAAGTCTAAAGCCTTCTGAACGTGATGTCATCCTGCATTTTTTTCCAAATATGCTGCCTATCTCATAGGACTACTTAATTTTTATAGCTATTAAGGATGATAACCTAACAAATTCTAGGTCGCCCTCTTTTATTTTAATTATTTATTCTTGATTTTTTAATATTTTTTTACTTTTATTTGTGTTTGATTTATAAAATGTGTAAAATAATATTTTATTTTTGTGGCTCTAGAAATCTATAAGAATTTCATAACTATTATGTTTACATGTTTAAGTATTATTATCATAATACTAATTTAATCCTATGCTGAGAATTTTTAAACTTTTTAAATTTTTAATTATTATGAGTTCAGAATAGTTGTACATACTTATGGGGTGCATGTGATGTTTTGATACAGGCATATAATACATAATGATCAAATCTGGGTAACTGGGGTATCCATCACCTCAAACTTTTATCATTTCTTTGTTTTGAGAATATTCCAATTCTACTCTTTAAGATATTTTAAAATATACAATAAATTATTGTTAACTATAGTTGCCCTATTGTGCTACCAAACACTGGATCTTATTCCTTCTACCTACTTGTATTTTGTACTCATTAACCATCCCCACTTTATCCTACCCCGCAACCTCATTACCCTTCCCGGCCTCTGGTAACCATCATTCTGCTCTGTGCCTCAATTAGTTCTCTTTTTTTAAAGGTAATTCAACCAACAGCTCTGAGATTGGACGTCAGTATTTCTTAACACCTTTAACCTTTAATGCCTTAAAGTTGGGATGACATATGTTTCTTGAGTGTCTGTATGAGTTGTGGGAAGAATTATGATGGTTAAGGAAATGCTCAAATGGAGGTGAAAAAGTGCTCCTTATCTGAGTCCTCTCATGATCTTGGGCTGTTCTGCCTATTTTCACATCTTCTAAAGGGAGGATTAAAGATTTCAAGTAAAAAGCTGAAAGTGTAGCCCAAATAACACCTGATTTGCTGATCTGTGCCTGAAGCCCAAATACATACAGCCTCTAAAACATACAGGAATAAGCTCACCCACATAATTAAGGGGCTCAACAATTTAGGATGGAACAACCCTCTTTCATCGGCTCAGAAATTGACGCAGCCTCCTTTTGCCTCTGATACCAAGTCTAAATTAATTAACATTATTCTCAAAGCTTAGACTATTTGGGTATCAAATCAAATCAAATCAAATAATGTCAATTGCATGGGATTCAATGTATAGTTATATGCTCATCTTACGTTCTCAACATAAGGCTTTTACAAATCAGGCTGACTTGTTCTCTGTTCTCCCAAAACATTGTATTTTAATTCCCATATCTATGTTGAATTAACCACCCTCTCTTCCTTCAGCCTATCAGCTTAATTCTGAAGATTCTTTATGGCCAAATTCCAAACATTTCCCTCCTACTGCTTCATACTGCTCTCTTCCATCTATAAATTCCTATAGCAGAGAGCCTGGGGAATTATTGGATCATATGCTGTTTAGTCCTTTAATTATCCCTATCCATAAATTCTTCTCACTGTATTATAATTCCCCAAAGAGAACCATATTTCTTTGGTCTCTATTATAGCACCTAAGGAAACTTTCTTAACATGTAGTATTGAATAGGGAGCTCTAGGTGCAGAAAGAAGAGAGAAAGTATAAGGAAGATATTATCAATATGTCCTAAGATGTTGTCTGTAGGTGAAGACCCTGAGAATGGAGAGTTAGTGACTTGCCCAAGAGCATGCAGTTAGTGGCCAAGCTCATCATCAGAGGTAAGTCTCCAGGCACCAGAAGTGAGGGCTCTTTCCACTTCAGCGGTTAGACTATTGCATAGTGAATGGCTCAGTTCCTTCTCAGATGGACCTGCCTTATTCTGAGGACCATCTGTCTTCATACCCCCACCCCTCTTCCTGTGTCCCATTCAGAGGAAGAGATGCCAGCTTCTGTTGAAATATCTCTGGTGTTTGATTCTGGTCAGAGATTCAGGAAAGGGAGGATCACCACCAGGACAGTGACGACTAGGGCACACGAGACTCCCCAGAATAAGATACCTTCCCCACTTCCCACTTCTCAAGATATGTGTCTAAAATATATTCCGTATCTATTGTGTGTATAGTACAGAGGATGATTGAGGACCGACGATGTTGCAGAATAGGCTGAACAGTGAAACAGACAAGAGCGATGATGCTGCCCTCTAGTGGTAGAGTGTAGAAACACAACTCAAAAGCAAACACCAAGTTCACATCCTAAAAGAAGCGTCTTTCACCCCAAAAAGTCAGACCACAAAAATAGTTAGAGTTTGAGTTATTTTAAAAAATCTTAGGTTTTATTAGTACTTTAATCCATTGTTATGGGTGAAATTGTGTCCGTCCCCCACAAAATTCATATGTTGAAGTCCTAACTCTCAGTACATTAGAAGGTGATCTTATATGGAAATATGATAATTCCAGATTAAATTAGTTAAGATGAGGCCATACTGAAGTAGGGTAGGTTCCAACTTAATATGTCTTATGTCTTAATAAAAAATAGAAATTTTGACATACACACACACACACACACACACGTAAAAACACCATATGGACATAAAGGAAGAGATTGGAGTGATATGTCTACAAGTGAAGGAATGCCGAAGTTTGGCAGCAAACTACCAGTAGCTAACTAAGAGGGAGGCATGGAACAGATTCTCTTTAACACCTCGAAAGGGGAGCATGGCCCTGACAATACCTTGATCTGGAATTTCTAGCCTCCAGAACTGTGAGACACATTTCTGTTGTTTAAGCTGCTCCGTTTGTGATACTTTCTTATAGCAGCCTTAGCAAACTCGTACAACCCCATTACTTTACATTAGTTTTAAGCTTCAGGTTTTTAGACTTCAGAATAAAGCATGGAAAATGGTACACTGAGGGCAATATGGCGAATGCCAGGGATGAAGATATTATCTACTCCAAGTTTTATTACCAGCCATAAAATGCATTATCTTTGTTGAGAAACTTACTGACAATTTGGCTTAGTTATACATTTATACTATTTTATGGGCTTACCAGGTTGGCAAGTTTCCTTAACCAGTATTCTTGTCATTCCAACATTCCTCTGGGAGGCAGTGTTTATACTTGTAAATCGTTTATCAACTAGTGACTTCTGCATTGTTGTCTTTGGTGTCTTCTAGTGTTTTATACGCTTGCTAGCTAGATCACAAACTCCTGAGTATCCTTGAATGTCATACATTATTATTAAGCTTTCTGGGGATTATGGGCCTCCATATCCTGTAAAATGCATGGTGCTTATTGCAGAATGGCGCCTGTATTAGTTCTCCAGAGAAACAGAACGAATATACAAATGTAGGGTTGAGGGGAGGATTTTAAGGAATTGGCACAAGTGGTTGTGGAGGCTGACAAGTCCCAAACCTGTGGTACGTTCTTATAGCAGCCTTGGCAAACTAATACAACCTTATTACTTTAACATTAGTTTTAAGCTTCATGTTTTAGAATTCAAAATAAGGCATGTATTTGGGACAGCAGGCTGGGAAGAGTTGATGTTACAGTTCAAGCCCAGAGGAATTCCTTCTTCTTTGGGAAAGGTTAGTCTTTTTTTATTAAGGCCTTCAACTGGGCTGGGCATTGTGGCTCATGTCTGTAATCCCAGCACTTTGGGAGGCCAAGACGGAAGGATTGCTTGAGCTCAGGAATTCGACAGCCTGTGTCTAAAAAAAAAAAAAAAAAAAAAAAAATTAGCCAGTGCCTATAGTCTCAACTACTCGGGAAGCCTGGGCTATTGAAGCTGTAATAAGATGATTGTACCACTGCACTCCAGCCTGGGTGACTGAGTGAAAACCTGTCCATGGAAAAATAAAAAAATAAAAAAAGGCCTTCAACTGATTGTATAATGATATGGTTTAGATGTGTGACCCCTTCAAATCTCATGTTGAAATGTGATCCCCAGTGTTGGAGGTGGGCCTATAGGGAGGTATTGGATCATGGGGCAGATCCCTCATGAATGGCTTAGCACCATCCCCTTGGTGACAGTGAGTTCTCTGAGTGCGTGAGATCTTGTTTCAGAGGGTATCACCTCTCCTGCTGTCTCTCTAGCTCCTGCTATCTCCATATGACATGCTGGCTCCCTGTCATCTTCTGTCATGATTGTGAGCTTTCTGAGGCTCTCACCGGAAGCTGAGCAGATGTTGGCAGCATGCTTCTTGTACAGCCTGCAGAACCATGAGCCAATTAAACCTCTTTTCTTTATCAGTTATCCAGCCTCAGGTATTCCTTTATAGCAACACAAAAATGGCCCAATACAGATGAGGCCCACCCACATTACAGAGGGTAATTCACTTTACTCAAAGTCTACTGGCTTAAGGCTGGGTGTGGGTAGCTCACACCTGTAATCCCAGCACTTTGAGAGGCCAAGGCAGGTGGATCACATGAGGCCAAGAGTTCGAAGCCAGCCTGGCCAACATGGCAAAACCCTGTCTCTACTAAAAAATACAAAAATTGCTGGGCATGGTGGTGCATGCCTGTAGTCCCAGCTACTCAGATGGCTGAGGCATTAGAATCACTTGAGCTGGGGGGTGGAGGTCGCAGTGAGCCAAGATCATGCCACTGCACTCCAGCCTGGGCAATAGAGCGAGACTCTGTCAAAAAAAAAAAAAAAAATCAAAATCCAAAAAGTCTACTCACTTAAATGTTAAGTGTTAATTCTCATCTATAAAATATCTTCATCTTCATCTCTGACCTAGGAGGACATTCAAGACCCAGGCTCCTTTTGTTTGATTGTTCTACCATTTTTTGAGATGTCCATGTCGGCATTCAAGACTATAGAAGAGGAAAATAGAGTGGTTGGAATTTCTAATGTGATCTGGAAATCTGGAAGGTGCAATCATGATTTCTGCCTATTTTTCCGATAGCCTAAACTTAATCATATAACCACACTTTGCTTCAAGGGAGGTTGGGAAATATCGTGACTTGCTTGCAGGCCATTAGCTCTCCTGAAATTAAAGTTCTTTTTTTTTTTTTTTTTAGAAGGAAAGGATAGATACTAGGTTATTTGGTAGTGTCTTCCAAAACACTCAGGCAAATTAATAACATCCAAAAATTGAAAATCTTGAACAAATGAGATGATATAAAATCATCGGGAAAATAAGGAATTTTATAAATAAGGTGAAGCTTCAGCTTAGCATGAGGATTTTAATTCAGTTTATCAGAACTTCTGTTGCCAGGCTATTTGTAAATTGGAGAAAATGTAAGAGACAATGTTAACAGAATTAAATAAAAAATACCTTCACAAAAAATCTGAATAATTTTTGACCAAATATCTGAATATTATGGCTAAGCCAAGCTGACACGTAAAATTAACCATCACAGCCTCCAGTGAATCCTGCCATCTTGAATTCATGCTTTTTGTAGCATGAATCTGGACTGGTCTTTTTAAAATTTTTATGGATACATAATGGTTATGCATATTTATGGAGTACATACGATATTTTGACACAAGCATGTAATGTGCAATGATCAAATTTAGGTAGTTGAAATATCCATCATCTCAAACATTTATCATTTCTTTGTGTTGGAAACATTCTAAAACAATTCTTCTAGTTATTTTAAAATACATGACAAATTATTGCTAACTATAGTTGCCCTATTGCTACTGAGCATTAGATTTTATTCATTCTATCTAACCATATTTTCGTACTCATTAATCAACTCCTCTTTATCTCCCCCTCCCCACTGCCCTTCCCACTCTCTGGTAACCATCATTCTACTCTCTGTGTCCATGAGATCAATTTTTTTAGCTTGCACATGAGTAAGAACTTGTCACATTTGTCTTTCTGTGCCTGACTTATTTTACTTAACATAATGTCTGCCAGTCTCATCCATGTTGCTGCAAATGACAGGATTTTATTTATTTATTTTATCTCAAGGATGCTGAATGGCTTAATTAAGAGTCACTGTTATTTTCTTTTATTGATTTACTGATTTCAGTTGTGATATAGATCATTAGTTTTCTATTAGTTTTTTATTATGGTCATATGGCTTTATAAAGCAATGCTATTCAACTAATGTTCTACAACATAAAGGGGAATTGGTTTATTGTGGCTTTTGATGTTTCTAGAAATACTAATTTCGGTATAATGATTCTTTCAGTTATTTTTAAAATAATTTTCCATAGGTTATTGGGGGTACAGGTGGTATTTGGTTACATGAGTAGGTTCTTTAGTGGTGATTTGTGAGATTTTGGTGCACCCATCACCTGAGCAGTGGACACTGCACCCTATTTGTAGTCTTTTATCCCTTGCCCCCGCTTCCACCCTTCCAAGTTCCCAAAGTCCATTGTATTGTTCTTATGCCTTTGTGTCCTCATAGCTTAGCTCCCATATATCAATGAGAACAAACAATGTTTGACTTTTCATTCCTGAGTTATTTCACTTAGAATAATAGTCTCCAATCTCATCCAGGTTGCTGCAAATGCCATTAATTCATTCCTTTTTATGGCTGAGTAGTAGTCCGTCGTGTATATCTACATCACAGTTTCTTTATCCACTCCTTGATTGATGGGCATTTGGTTTGGTTCCATGATTTTGCAATTGCAAATTGTGCTGCTATAAACATGCATGTGATGCAAATTGTGCTGCCATAAACATGTGTGTGTGAGTATCTTTTACATATAATGACTTCTTTTCTTCTGGGTAGATACCCAGTAGTGGGATTGCTGGATCAAATGGTGGTTCTACTTTTAGTTCTTTAAGGAATCTCCATCCTGTTTTCCATAGTGATTGTACTAGTTTACATTCCCACCAGCAGTGTAGAAGTGTTTCAGTTTCATTTTCCTACATGTGTCTAACCAATTATCCCAGCACCATTTGTTAAAAAGGGTGTCCTTTCCCCACTTTATGTTTTTGTTTGCTTCGTCAAAGATCAATTGGCTGTAAGTATTTGGGTTTATTTCTGGGTTCTCTAATCTGTTCCATTGATCTATGTGCCTATTTGTATATCAGTACCATACTGTTTTGGTGACTGCATCCACGCCAACATCTACAGTTTCTTCATTTTTAAATTATGGCCATTCTTGCAGGAGTAAGGTGGTATCGCAGTGTGGTTTTGATTTGCATTTTCCTGATCATTAGTGATGTTGAGCATTTTTTTCATATGTTTGTTGGCCATTTGTATACCTTCTTTTGAGAATTGTCTATTCCTATCCATAGCCCACTTTTTGATGGGACTGTTTTTTTTTTTCTTACTGATTTGTTTGAGTTTGTTGTAGATTCTGGATATTAGTCCTTTGTCAGATGTATAGATTGTGAAGATTTTCTCCCACTCTGTGGATTGTCTGTTTACTTTGCTGACTGTTCCTTTTGCTGTGCAAAAGCTGTTTAGTTTAATTAAGTCCCAGCTATTTATCTTTTTTTTATTGCATTTGCTTTTGGGTTCTTGGTCATGAAATTCTTGCCTAAGCCAATGTCTAGAAGGATTTTTCCAATGTTATCTTCTAGAATTTTTATAGTTGCAGGTTTTAGGTTTAAGTCCTTCATCCATCTTGGTTGATTTTTGTATAATGTGAGAGATGAGGATCCAGTTTCATTTTCCTACATGTGTCTAGCCAATTATCCCAGCACCATTTGTTAAAAAGGGTGTCCTTTCCCCACTTTATGTTTTTGTTTGCTTTGTCAAAGATCAATTGGCTGTAAGTATTTGGGTTTATTTCCGGCTTCTCTACTCTGTTTCATTGGTCCATATGCCTATTTTTATACCAGTACCATACTGTTTTGGTGACTATGGCCTTATAATATAGTTTGAAGTCAGGTAGTGTGATGCCTCCAGATTTGTTCTATTTGCTTAGTCTTGCTTTGGCTATGCGGGCTCTTTTTTGGTTCCGTATGAATTTTAGAATTGTTTTTTCTAATTCTGTGAAACATGATGGTGGTATTTTGTTTGGGGATTGTGTTGAATTTGTAGATTGCTTTTGGCAGTATGGTCATTTTTACAATATTGATTCTACCCATCCATGAGCATGGGATGTGTTTCCATTTGTTTGTGTCATCTATGATTTCTTTCAGCAGTGTTTTGTAGTTTTCCTTGCAGATGTCTTTTGCCTCCTTGGTTAGGTATATTCCTAAGTATTTTATTTTATTTTATTTTTTGCAGCTATTGTAAATGAGGTTGAGTTCTTGATTTGATTCTCTGCTCAGTTGCTGCTGGTTTTTAGAAGAGCTACTGATTTGTGTATGTTAATCTTGTATCTGGAAACATTGCTGAATCATTCTACCGAGCCTAGGAGCTTTCTGGAGGAGTCTTTAGGATTTTCAAGGTAAACGATCATATCGTCAGCAAACAGGGACAGTTTGACTTCCTCTTTACCAATTTTGTTGCCCTTTATTTCTTTCTCTTGTCTGATTGCTCTGGCTAGGACTTCCAGTACTATGTTGAAGAGGAGTGGTGAGAGCGGGCATCCTTGTGTCGTTCCAGTTTTCAGAGGCAATGCTTTCAACTTTTTCCCATTCAGTATTATGTTGGCTGTGGATTTGTCATAGACAGCTTTTATTATATTGAGGTATGTTTTTTGTATGTTTATATATTTTGTATATTTTTTGTATGTTTATATATTTTGTATATTTTGTATGTTTATGTATTTTGTATATATTTTGTATGTTTATTATATTGAGGTATGTTTTTTGTATGTTTTTGTATGCCGATTTTGCTGAGAGTTTTAATCATAAAGGGATGCTAGATTTTCTCAGATGCTTTTTCTGCATCTATCGAGATGATCATGTGATTTTTGTTTTTAATTCTGTTTATATAGTGTACCACATTTATTGACTTGTGTATGTTAAACAACCCCTGCATCCCTGGTATGAAATCCAGTTGATCATGGTGGATTATCTTTTTAATATGCTGTTGGATTTGGTTAGCTAGTATTTTGCTAAGGATTTTTGCATCTATGTTCATCAGGGATATTGGTCTGTAGTTTCGTTTTTGCATTATGTCCTTTCTTGGTTTTGGTATTAGGGTGATACTGGCTTAATAGAATGAATTAGGGAGGATTCCCTCTTTCTCTATTTTGTGGAATAGTGTCAAAAGTATTGGTACCAGTTCTTCTTTGAATATCTGGTAGAATTCTGCTGTGAATCTGTCCAGTCCAGGACTTTTTTTGTTGGTAATTTTAAAATTACCATTTCAATCTCACCATTTGTTATTGGTCTTTCAGGGTATATAATTCTAATTCTTCCAAATTTAAGCTAGGACAGTTGTAATTTTCCAGGAATTTATCCATCTCTTTTAGGTTTTCTAGTTTATGTGCGTAAAGGTATTCATTGTAGCCTTGAATGATCTTTTGTATTTCAGTGGTGTTAGTTGTAATATCTCCCATTTCATTTCTTAATGAGGTTATTTGGATTTTCTTTCTTCCTTTCTTGGCTAATCTTGCTAATGGTCTGTCAATTTTATTTATCTTTTCAAAGAACCAACTTTTTCTTCCATTTCTCTTTTGTGGTCTTTTTTAAATTTCAATTTCATTTAGTTCTGCCCTGGTCTTGGTTATGTCCTTTCTTCTGCTGGATTTGGGTTTTGTTTGTTCTTGTTTCTCTAGTTCCTAGAGGTGTGACCTTAGAACGTCAGTTTGTGCTCTTTCAGTCTATTTGATGTAGGTGTTTAGGGCTATGAACTTTCCTCTTAGCACGGTCTTGCCTATATCCCAGAGGTTTTGATAGGTTGTGTCATTATTGTCGTTCAGTTGGAATAATTTTTAATTTCCATCTTGATTTTGTTTTTGACCCAATGATCATCAGGAGCAGGTTATTTAATTTCCATGTATTTGCATGGTTTTGAAGGTTCCTTTTGGAGTTGATTTCCAGTTTTATTGCACTGGGATCTGAGAGAGTGCTTGATATAATTTCAATTTTCTTAAATTTATTGAGACTCATTTTGTGGCCTATCATATGATTTATCTTGGAGAAAGTTCCATGCACTGTTGAATAGAATGTGTATTCTGCAGTTGTTGGATGAAATGTTCTGTATATATCTGTGAAGTCCATTTGTTCCAAGGTATAGTTTAAATCCATTGTTTCTTTGTTGACTTTTTGTCTTGATGACCTGTCCAGTGCTGTCAGTGGAGTATTGAAGTCCTCCACTATTATTGTGTTGCTGTCTGTCTCATTTCTTAGGTTTATTAGTAGTTGTTTTATGAATTTGGGAGCTCCAGTGTTAGGTGCAAATATGTTTAGGATTGTGATATTTTCCTTTTGGACAAGGCCTTTTACTGTTATATAATGTCCCTCTTTGTCTGTTTTAACTGCTGTGCTTTAAAGTTTGTTTTGCTTGATATAATAGGTACCCCTGCTCACTTTTGGTGTCCATTTGTATGAAATGCCCTTTTCCACCCCTTTACTTTAAGTTTATCTGAGTCCTTATATGTTAGGTGAGTTTTCCGAAGGCAGCAGATGGTTGCTTGGTGAGTTCTTATCCATTCTGCAGTTCTGTATCTTTCAAATGGAGCATTTAGGCCATTTACATTCAGTGTTAGTATTGAGATGTGAGATACCATTGCATTAATCATGCCATTGTTGCCATTGTTGCCTGTGTACCTTGGTTTTTTGTTTTTGCTTTTTAAATTGTGTTTTTGTTTTATAGGTCCTGTGTGATTTATGCTTTAAAGAGGTTCTGTTTTGATGTGTTTCCAGGATTTGTTTCAAGATTTAGAGCTCCTTTGAGCAGTTCTTGTAGTGGTGGTTTGGTAGTGGCAAATTCTCTTAGCATTTGCTTGTCTGAAAAAGGCTGTGTTTTTTCTTCATATATGATGCTTGGTTTTGCTGGATACAAAATTCTTGGCTGATAATTGTTTTGTTTGAGGAGGGTGAAGATAGGGCCCTTCTAGATTGTTGGGTTTCTGCTGAGAAATCTGCTGTTAATCTGATAGGTTTTCCTTTATAGGTTACCTGGTGTTTCTGTCTCATAGCTCTTAAGATTCTTTCCTTCGTCTTAACTTTAGATAACCTGATGACAATATGCCTAGGCGATGATCTTTTTGTGATGAATTTCCATGTGTTCTTTGTACTTCTTGTATTTGGATGTCTAGGTCTCCAGCAAGGCCAGGGAAGTTTTCCTCGATTATTCCCTCAAATATATTTTCCAAACTTTTAGATTTCTCTTCTTCGTCAGGAACACTGATTTTTCTTAGGTTTGGTCGTTTAACATAATCCCAGACTTCTTGGAGTATTTTTCTGTATTTTCTTATTCTTTTTTCTTTGTCTTTGTTAGACTGGGTAATTTGAAGACCTGAATTTCTTTCTTCTACTTGTTCAGTTGCATTGCTGAGACTTTCCAGAGCATTTTGCATTTCTCTAAGTGTGTCCGATGTTTCCTGAAGTTTTTCTTTATGCTATCTATTTCCTTGAATATTTCTCCCTTCACTTCTTGTACCTTGTTTTTGGATTTCCTTGCACTGGTCTTTTCCTTTCTCTGGTACCTCCCTAATTAACTTAATAACTAACCTCTTGAATTCTTTTTCAGGTAAACCAGGGATTTCTTCTTGGTTTGGACCCATTGCTGGTGAGCTAGTGTGATTTTTGGGGGGTGTTAAAGAGCCTTGTTTTGTCATATTACCAGAGTTGGTTTTCTGGTTCCTTCTCATTTGGGTAGGCTCTGTCGGGGGAAGGTCTAGGGCTGAAGGCTGTTGTTCAGATTCTTTTGTCCCATGGGGTGTTCCCTTGATGTAGTACTCTCCTCCGTTTCCTAGGGATGTGGCTTCCTGTGAGCAGAGCTGCAGTGATTGTTATCTCTCTTCTGAGTCTAGCCACCCAGCAAGTCTACCCAGCTCCAGGTTGGTACTGGGGGTTGTCTGCACAGAGTCCTGTGATGTGAACCATCTATGGGTCACTCAGCCATGGATACCTGCCCCTGTTCTGGTGGAAGTGTCAGGGGAATGAAATGGACTCTGTCAGGGTTCTTGGCTTTGGTGGTTTAATGCTCTATTTTGTGGTGGTTGGCCTCCTGCTGGGACGTGTTGCTTTCCAGAGAGTATAAGCTATGGTAGTATGGAGAGGAACTGGTGGTGAACAGGGCCTTATAACTCCCCAGAGTATATGCCCTTTGTCTTCAGCTATCAGGGTGTGTAGGGAAGGCCCATCAGGTTGGGGCAGGGCCAGGCATGTCTGAGCTCAGACTCTCCTTGGGCAGATCTTGCTCCAGCTGCTGTGGGGAATGGGGGTGAGGTTCTCAGGTCACTGGAGTTGCGGATTATCACTACCTCTGTTGAGTCATGCCGGTTTTCAGGGAAGTAGGGAAAGCTGGCAGTCACAAGCCTCACCCAGCTCCCACGCAATCTGAAGGGCGGTCTCACTTCCACCATGACCCCCCACAAACAGCCCCGAGTCTGTGTCCAGGCAGTGGGCAAGCAGGGCTTGAGAACTTGCCCCAGGCTACCTGCCTCCCAGCTTGGAAAGAAAAGGACTTTGGTTCTTCCCCCGCCTGTGGAGTCTGCATGCAGGATTCGTGTCCTCCCTCGAGTTCTGGCCAGGAGGCTTCTTGCCTGGTTCAAATTGTTACAAAGTTTAGCTAGAGATTTCCTTCTGTTTGTGGCATTTTCCCCCCACTTCTGGCTGCCCTCTTGAAGGATCCCTGTGGTGCCAGGCAAGAATGGCCTACTTGGGGACCCAGGAAACTCCCAGGGCCTTTCCCACTGCTTGCTCTACCCCTGTATTTTGCTCAGCTCTCTAAATTGACTCAGCTTCAGGTAAGGTCAGAAACTTCTCCTGCAAAGTAGACCTTTATTTTCCCCAGTGGGGGTGTGTGTTCGGGAGCGGAGAATCTTCTTTTCCCACTTCCGCAGTTGGGACACTCACAGCATTTGGGAGTCTCCTGGGTCCTGCAGGAGTAGTCTGCTTCCTTCAGAGGGTCTGTGGGTCCTCTTGGGATTCCTGGTTTGTTCTTGTGGCGTTCTGGAGCTAAAATTCACAATACAAGCCTCTGCACACTGCTCTGTCTGTACAAGTCAGAGCTATAAGCTAGTTCTGTCTCCTGTCCGCCATGATGATCAGAAACTCCCACCCTTTTACTTCTTAATAGTACTGTGGCCTGTAAGATGCAATGGAGGCGAGGTCTGCAGTTGCTTCTTAGCGACTGGATTATGCTCCTTTCTTGGGGGAGTGCATGGGGATCCTGACTTCCTCTGCTGCCCCAGCTGCAGCTGTTAATTGATTTCATTCTTTTTTTATGGCCCAATAGTATTCCATTGTGCATATCTACCACATTTTCTTCATCCATTCATCTGTTGATGGACAGTTAGGTTGATTCCATATCTTGGCTATCATGAATAGTGCTGCAATAATCATGGGTGATTTCTCTGACCAATAGAATATGGTAGAAGTGACACTGAACAAGTTCTGGTTGTAGAATGTAATGCCCAACCTTGTTTTTACTAACCCTGTTTTTAGAATCTCCCTTTCTTTTAATCACCTAGTCTTGTTTCCACCTGAATTGACTCTCCCTTAGCTAAGAGAGCCAGACAGACTCCATCTTGGCTCTTTCACTGGCAGCCCCTTCCTCAAGGACTTAACTTGTGCAAGCTGACTCCCAGCACATCCAAGAATGCAATTAACTGATAAGATACTGTGGCAAGCTATATCTGCAGTTCCCAGGAATTCGTCCGATTGATAATGCCCAAAGCCCCGAGTCTATTACCTTGTAATAGTCTTAAAGCTCCTGCACCTGAAACTGTTTACTTTCCTGTAACCATTCATCCTTTTAACTTTTTTGCCTACTTTACTTCTGTAAAATTGTTTTAACTAGACACCTCCTCCCCTTTCTAAATCAAAGCATAAAAGAAAATCTAGCTCCTTCTTCGGGGCCAAGAGAACTTTGAGCGTTAGCCGTCTCTTGGCTGCTGGCTAAATAAACGCACTCAATTCATCTCAAAGTGTGGCGTTTTCTCTAACTCGCTCAGGTACAACAGACTGCCAGAGGTCTTATTTTCCACTGTGGCTGTCTTAGAATTCAACTGCTATGTGAAGAAGCAAGGTTATTCGGTTGAGGAGGCTTCAGGAAGAAAGAGGCCCTAGAGGAGAAAAGACTGAGGTAAAGACAGGTCCAGCTGACTTAGCCTTTCTAATCAACTAGCTAAGACCCAGACAGGTGAGAAAGGCCAACTTGGATTCTCCAGCTCCAGCTGAGCTTCCAGATGACTCAGCTAAATAAACATGAGGAACAAAGCTATCTCTGCAGAGTGCCGTCCAAATTGCATAGTCATGAGCAAATGAATGGTGGTTGTATCTTAAATTCTTAAGTTTTGAGGTGACCTGTTGTGTAGCAATAAATAACTTACACTGATCATTTCATTAAATAATCATACTTTACTACATGGAAACAATTAGGATCCAGAATATTATCTTGTCAACATAAAAAGGATAGCGCTATTTCACACAGGACATTGCAAATTTCAACCCATCTTGCCTCAGATCAGCTTATGACTTCCTACTAATATTTTTAGGACTAGTGTTTATACAGGACTATTTCTCAGATGTTTCTCTTGCTTAGTTACTACAAATTTGGGGTTTTGTTCTAGAATGGAAGAAGAAAATCAAACTATTTCCTACACTGTGCCTCTCAACCTAACCATGGCTGTTTCTCTGCTCTTTTAATCTTTACTATACACCTCTGCCAACCAGCTCAGACTTTGGAGATGGAAAATGGAAGAAACAAAAGATGAGAAATAGAAAAAGAAAGATAAAGGAAACAAATCCGCAGAGATAAACAGAGGGACTGAGGTTCTCTAGAGCAAAATGAAGAAGTAAATTTAAAGCTAAAAAAGACTTTCGAGAGTTCCTTTTCTTTCACCTTCTGGAGCACAGAGAGCTTCATTCAGGGTTACATGAATCAGAGTTCAGCATCTCCCATGGGCACATATTTTAGTTTCATGTACAATAAACTTCCACTGGTGTTAAATGAGTTACTTCGCACAAAATGATGCCTCCAGGAAGCAATCAGCCCCGAAGATCCTATCTGGAACACCTGGCTCTGGGGAGTGTAGGAAGTTCCTAAGAACAAAGGGCTGTAGAAAAAAGTGAGAAGATGCAAAGAAAGGCGCGTGACCTGGTGACTTCCTTTTGGCCTGGAAAAGCTTTTTGGATCCCTTTCTCCCTGCCCTCCCTTAACTACTAGGTGGAAATGGAGGGTGCTGTATTGTGTAGATGTACTAAAGGATGAGTTTAAGGTTTCTCTGTTATTAGTAGCTCAGAGCTTTCAACAGTGAAGGGGCAGCAAAGGGCACTGGTGGTTTCCCAAGTGGAGACACTCAGAGGCTCTGTTCTGAGATGGGGAAGTTGAGATTAGTCTTCATCAATGCTGCAGGAGGTATGATAAGCAGGTTTCTATGTTCTTAACTTTCCAGTGGGGTCACAGTGCAGGTTATAGGGAAATAACGGGGATTTCCGAGCCTCTTGACCCTTCCAGGTACAAGCTCATTAAAAACCTGCTAAAAAGAATAAGTGAATAAAATGAAACAAAAAAGAGTGCTTGTACAGACAACAGAAATATAAGCTCTTGATGAATTTTAGCAGGCTTTTCTGAAAATCTGGCTATCTTTAAGACCATGAGTATTCCCATAAACTAACAAAGAAATGACCTATTAAGCAAAATGCCATTTAATCTCTTGACATTTGCTACTTTGCTATAAACTTGATTTACTTCTTTTGGGAGAATTACCCCAGAGTAGTGGTTACCAAACTTCAGCAGACATCAACTCACTTGGAGGACTTGTTAAAACACAGATTGCTGGGTGCCACCCTGGGATTTCAGATTAATCAGTTTTCTTATTTTGTTTAACGGATTATAATCTGTTATATGTATTATTTATTATTTTTAGGACTTATGTATAATGTAATAAAATAATGTTATAAATACTTATTTATAATAATGTTTATTTATAAGCATTATTTATTTTGATGCTGAAATTGTCCACCATTTGATAATGGGGAGTCTTTTCAAGCTGGATTCTGTGTCCATTTGATATACACTCATTGTATCTTCCTTTATGCACAAGATATTCCTGGCTCACCTAAGACTTTCTCTGCTGCAGTCCTGGAATTAGCCATTTTCCAAGGAGCCATGTTCCTCTTGGTGGAAACTTGTATTTATAAATCAAGTTCTGGGTTTTGGGTGTGCTCATTGTTAACGGGGTGTCACTGCTTCCAGGCCAGAGCTAGAGAATACGTGTATGTAAATATGTGATATATATCAAAAACGTACAAATATACATGCGTGTTTATATAAACACACTTTTGTGTCTACATTTATTTAAATATTGTTTATATATAAATATATATTATTAGATATATTTAAAATATACAAAATATTCTCTTTCTCTTTGTGTGTGTGTGTGTATATATATATACGTATATATATTATGATTCATGTGATACATTCAGTTCCAACACAACACTATAGGTTTTTATGCTAAAGGCACAATAAAAATTATTTACTTCAAGTATTGGAAATAAGAAATAATATCACATCCCTTCCTTTGAAATACTTGACTTTGTTGTATTCGTCGTAACAGTTTTTCTCCTTTGCATGAGAAATTCCTGACTTCATTCATGCATTTGTCTGACAGCCGTCTTTCCTGGAGGTATTGCTTCCTTCAGAATTCACACCATGTAGCTTTTCTTTCTCTTTATTTCTGATGACCTGTTTTGAAATTCTCATGGAACTCAGATTTTCTCCCCTTCCATGTTTGTAACGTCCTTCCCCTTCTCATCTATACAGGTGGGCAACTTAGCATGCGAAGTCAGAGCCAGAGCTCTGAAGGAGAAACTTGGCTCCTGGCATCCTCCTGTCCTTGACTGTTTGATCTGTCATCCTCTTTGTAGCCAATCTCTGAGCTCCACCACCACTGCCCATCCATGCGGGGACCCCCTTCGCTCTGTGTCTGGGCTCTGACTCCCTGTTCCAGGCGGCCACTCCGTGTGGACACCCTCCCCACTCAGCTCCGGCTTCCTACACTGCATTGCTGGCCTGCCTAGGTGCCCTCCTGACTGCTCTTGGTCCCTGAAGATCACCCTCCTCTCCCTGCCCTGGCTTTGATTTTCCACCCAGGGTGCTCTCCTGCCCTGCTTGGTTGGGCTCTGTCTCTGCATGACAGGTCACCTGCTCCTCCCCCCACCCTCATCCTATTGATGCCTTCTTTATCCTGCCTGGGCTCTGGCATCTCATGCTAGGTCTCCCTCTTATCAATGCTTTCTTTCTTCTTTTTTTTTTTTTTGAGACGGAGTCTCTCTCTGTCGCCAGGCTGGAGTGTAATGGCGCGATCTCGGCTCACTGCAACCTCCGCCTCCTGGGTTTAAGGAATTCTCCTGCCTCAGCCTCCCGAGTAGCTGGGATTACAGGCATGCGCCACCACACCCAGCTAATTTTTGTATTTTTAGTAGAGATGGGGTTTCGCCATGTTGGCCAGGGTGGTCTTGAACTCCTGATCTCAGGTGATCCACCCACCTTGGCCTCCCAAAGTGCCGGGATTACAGGTCTGAGCCACTGGCCCTGGCCTATCAATGCTTTCTTTACCACAATGGGGCTCTGACACCTACTCTGGGCCACTGGCCCTCTCTACCCCTATCACAGACACCTGCCTTGCTCTTCCTCAGCTAATGACTTTAGAACTGAAATGTTCGGGAACGGAAGACCTCAACTGGATTGTTTAAAATATAAAGAAATGGAAGCCCCATGGTTTGCCCAGAGTCACACAGCAAATTAGTGGCAGCAACGGTACAAATCCAGTTCTCCCTGAGTGTAAGTTGGATGAAGACAGGGATCTTGTCTTTTGTTCACTACTTTATCCCCAGTGCCTAGCACAATGTCTGCATTGAGTAGAATGAAAGAATAAATGAATTATTTCGTGTTTAACTCTTTTCCTTTTCTTCTTTGTCATCTTGATATGTGTGTGTTGTATGTATGTGTAAATACTGGTGACCCTTTACACATTTGTCTCTTATCAGTAGTAATTAATGCCCTTACATAAATGTCAACATCTTAATTTCTGTGCCTAGGGATTTCTTCAATTCCATGAATTTCTGGAGTTTCTAGCTGGATAGATGGCAAGCCTTATAAACCTTGTCATGTGGGTAAGGACATGGAAGCCCTAAAAAGCAGCAGTCATTACAGCATCCCAGGACTCCAGGACATCCACCAACTGTGGAGGAGAGGATGTGTGATCACCATCAAAGTTAGTTTTCTAGTCTCTAGACTGTAATCCCTTCAAAAGATTCAGAACCCTACAAGAGAAAAACACCATCACCAGATGGCAAACTTGAGACCCAGGATCCCTTCCTTCAGTCATACTGTTCAACTAAGACCATTCTGCAGATGACCACACAGGGCAGTGTTTCTAAAGCATATGTTGAAGAACCCTGCCTCTGAGAGATCCTTCTTGAGAAGAGGATTCTGAGTTCAAATAACATTGAGAACATACTTGCATACATGTCTTCTCTAGCAGTTCACAATGGACATGAGCATTGTGAAGGCTCTAAGAAATGCTAGAGTGGAGAAAACTGTTTAACTTTGTGTAACCTGGCGTCCTCCAAATGTACTTAACCGTAAAGCTCCTGTGTAGAATAATACCAGTTTCAGTCTCATTTCCTCATTCGTGCAAAGGGCAAACACATTATGTTACCTGGGGCTTTTACACAGAGTGAATGAGATAAACGTGTACAGTATACAGCACCATCCTTGGTATACACTACACATATGATAGGTGTTAATTCCTTTTCTTAGATTTATTATTTATCGAAAACCATTGTTTTATTATTGAAAAAGTTATATATATTTATTTATAATAACAGAAAGAATACATAAGGCTAAAACTTCAAACCATAAAAGGGATATAAAGTTAAAAAACTCTCTCCTACCTCAGATTCCTCAGATTCCCAAGAGGAATTTTTTCATGTACCTTTCCAGACATTTTTGTGCATGTGTATGCAGACATATCAGAAACAGATTTTAAAAAATCTATTCCCAGTAAATGAGGTAATGGGTTTGCATTCATTTGTTTTGTACTTCTGCAGCAGTACTTCTAAGTTCTTCCATTTTGTGCTACCTCAATTTGTTTTTCTGAAATTCTTGGGAGGGGTAAAGTTAGGGCCTTACGTTTGTAGCAAAACATTTATAAAGTGAATGTCACAGAGAATTGGAAACCCCCATAGTGTCTGGGGGTTAACTAAAGGTCAGTTTAAGTGTAAAGCCTTTTTTTGGTAAAGCCTTGCTTAATACTTCCTGAAGGAATTAATGGGCTGGTACGTAGGTGGTAATGGACTAGTACATAGGTTTCCAATTTGTGATGGTGTTTTTGACTTCTGATTTTTCAGCTTCACCATGGTGCAAAAGCAATACGCATTCAGTAGAAACCATGTTTGGGGTACCCATACAACCATTCTGTTTCTCACTTTAACTACAGTATTCAATATATCACATGAGATATTCGACACTTTATTATAAAATAGGCTTTGTGGTAGATGATTTTGCCCAATTTTATGCTATTTTATGTGTTTTGGGCACATTTAAGGTAGGCTAGCCTAAGCTAGGATGTTCAGCAGGTTAGGTGTATATTTAATGCATTTTGACTTAACGTATTTTTTAACTTAAGGTGGATTCATTGGGATGTAATCTTATTGTAAGTCAAGGAGCACCTGCACTCCATAATAATTAAATTTGATGATCTTTTATTTTAACAGTTATGACTTGCCTTATAGGTGGCTATATCTAGGTATCTCACCCCTGAGAAAATATGAGTTCTTTGAGGACCCTGTTCATGTCTTGTACCAATTCAAACACATTAAAGGCATTTAATATGGATTTGATGAAGCAAGGGAGTGTCCAGAGAAGACCAGAGCATCTGTTCTCTCTACCAGAACAAAACTGTGATTGAGGAGGTGAATGTTCATTTATCTGTTCTTCCAGGTAAGAGTAGAGGGTGGGGAAGGAGAACATGGGAGCCTGGGCAGGAGAGGGTCAGAGCTGCATCTACAGAGAGACACCAGTTTGTAGTTACTCTGATAATGTATTAGTTTCCCAGGGCTGCTCTAATAAAGTACCACAGACTGGGTGGCTTAAACAACATACATTTATTGTCTTACAGTTTTGGTGGCTAGAAGTCTAAAGTCAAGGTGTCAGCAGAGCCAGTTCCTTCTGAGGACTCTCTCTTTGACGTGTAGATGGCCATCTTCTCTCTCTGTCTCTTCAGATCATCTTTCTGTATTCATGTCTGTGTTCAGATTTCCTCTTCTTATGAGGACACCAGCCATATTGATTAGTGACCACCCTAACAACCTCATTTTAACTTGATCACCTCTGCAGTAACCACATCTCCATATAAGGCCTCGTTCTGAGGTACTGAAGGTTAGGACTCCAACATATGAATTTTGGAGGGGACACAATTCAGACCACAGCAGATGGGTTATCGTGCTGGGCTTTAGTGCTTTTCAAGACCCACCCTGTGCCAGTATGCCCACTCACCAACTGCGTCTGCCAAAATGTAGGCTCCTTAAAGAAATGCAAGCGCTAAAAATCATGTGTGGTGATTGCCATTTATCCTCTTATTGACAACCTAGTTCATTTCCCCGACAGAGTGTTTTGTGTGGTCTGAAGCACCTGCCAGTCTATCTCTGCTGTACCCTCCCAAGACAAAAACACAGGAAGCCGAGCCATAGGTGACTACTGGCATCCACTGCCTTTGTGATTTTCTCTTTGGTTTCTTCTATTTTGTTCCCTTCCTTCACTCTGTGGCTTTTCTGGACATTCACTCTTTGACCCTTGTGGATAGTCCCTCCCCTTCTTCTTTATTGCCCTGAGTTATCTCCCTATTCCCATAACTCTAATCACATTTTTCACGTTCTCCTTCAGTGAAGGATGAGGAAATTGAAAGCAGAGTATGCCCCTTTTATTAGGAGATTCAAACTGCATCCTACTGGATTAGCCTCAAAAGTCCTAAAATATAAAGACATCCGTCTGACAGATCACTGAGGGGAGGACTTGTTTTTTTGTTTTAGAATAGTTTCTGATTAAACTTATTAGCTCAAGAAGAAAAGAAGCTAGTTGTTTCTCACCTAGGAGTGGATTTGTGGTTTGGCTTCACCATGGCTTCCTGCCGTGCCTGGAACTTTAGGGTGCTGGTGGCTGTCGTGTGTGGACTACTGACTGGCATCATTTTGGGACTGGGCATCTGGAGGATTGTGGTCAGGATCCAAAGAGGTAATGTTGTCCTGCTATGTTTAACTCAGAGTAAGAGAAGGTGTGGGACCTCTGTCCCTGCCACCTGATGCACGAGTACTGGGAGGTACCTTGTCCAGTCTGAGGCATTCCACCAAGATGCCATTTATGGGATATAAAAGACCAAGTCAGTTAAGCCTAGCAGATGGTTGAATAGAAATGAATGGGTGTGGGTGTGAGTGGGCAGGGGGAAGAGTGATCTAATTGAATTGGCCTCTTTATGCTCTTTTAACTCCAGACTGAATTGGTAGAAGAGTAATAATTAAAACAATTAGTAACACATGTTTAGGTCTGTTTGGCTAAATTCAGGAAAGGGTAAATTGTTATGAACAAGGACACACACATGCATCAAACACATACACACACATGCATAACACACACACACAATCAAACATACACAGAATGGAATTTCGTTTTAAGAGAGAAGTTAAAGAAACTCATCACTAAGGTTTAAGTGAAATGATCTCATGGTTGCACACAAATTTCCCACTTTCCAGATGTAGGAAACTAATCAAAACTTTAAAAACCATTTTTAAATGACTTTCCCGATTATTCAACAAACATTTGTTAGTCCCCTGCTGTGTGCCAGAGCTGGCCTGGAAAAGGAGGACGTGGGAGGGGAAGTAGTGAGTAAAACAATGATGTTAAAGAAAAGCCCGCTGGAACTCAGAACGCAAAATTTCAATGATCCTAATGTGGGATCCCTTGGGTTGTAGAGCTTCTCCATAAAAGAATTCAATGCTGGATGGGCTACATACTCCCTTTCGTGAAAACCAGAGAAAGCTTCTAATGAAACAATAAATAAGGGTAAATAATGCTGATCGGGAAAGGCAGCAGGAGAGGCAGTATGCCCTCTGAGCAGGTAACTGGGGGAGGACCGAAGGTTGGGGAGCTAGCAGGAGCATGGAGCATGGCTGCAAAGATCCCCTGTTGAAGACCAACAGAGGGATCTGACATACTGGCTGCTGATGGAGTGGTAGCTGGGGATGGATCTGTCCTCCCCCTACCCCATTGCCCTAACCAGTATTTAGAGAATACTGTATCAATAGTATTTAGAGAACTAGAATGAGAAAATTTACCAGAACAAAAATAGTAAAATTTAAACTTGGAGCAAATGTGTTTTTGTTTGTTTGTTTAAGGTTGTAAAATAGTTTCATTCAGGTTAAAAAATTATGAACTATGGATTTTACCCCATTAAGGCTGTCAAATTTATAAGACCTCATTTAAAGGGCATACTTCACGAAGTTTTGTTTGTCCGTCCTTCCTTCCTTCCTTCCTTCCTTCCTTCCTTCCTTCCTTCCTTCCTTCCTTCCTTCCCTCCCTCCTTCCTTCCTTCCTTCCCTCCCTCCCTTTTTTCTTTATGTAAGCGACATCTATTTTTAAAGGGAAATTTATGGTGACTTATAAAGGACACAGTTGTAGCAAAACCATTAGGAACAAGGATCAAAGTACAAAAACAACATGAGAAAGAGTGCAGGGTGGGGGACAAAATATGAAAGTTCAAGGCTTGGGGGGAATTGCTTAAAATAAATACAAAATATATTCCTGAACTTTCTGAGTACTAAAATCCAAAAGGAGGTGTAATAAACAATAAAGATCCCATGTCTAACAGTAGAGGTATACCAGCTCCTCAAAAAGACAAACTTTTCTCTTGTTCTGAGCAGCATTTTTCAATTGGCTGTTTATATAAGGGATATCTCTTAGCTTTGGGGTAAACCCAATGGGAAAGGAGAAGGTTCTCACTATCATTTAAAGAAAAAGAGTGAAAGACTGGTACCGTTTGCTGTTACTATTTTGCCTTGTACATTTTATTGAGAGTGCATTTGAGTTGGTAAATTCTGTTTCTTTTCACTTCACTCCACTCCACTCTACTCCATTTCTTTTTATCCTATCCCATCCCATTCTATGTAATTGTTGAATATCCTTGCTTGGGGTCCTTTATTCAGGTATAGACATAAATTGTTTTTACATTTTTTAAGGGGGAGAGAGATCATACATATCTCTGAGAAACTGATGAAAGCTATAAATGTCTTAGTAGGGAAAATACATATAAACACAAAATTTTGCATAAATTAATTTTATTGCATTCAAAATTTATTTTGAATAATTACTCCAGGCTGGAGTAACATATATATAAATTAAGAGAACATATAATTAAGTCTCTTTCACTTTTATTTTTCTTCAAAAAGTATTGGCCTCGTTGTGAAAAATAAAAAAAAAATTCAAATTCTTCTCTGAGTAAATTTCAATAGGAAGTTACTCTGATTTGGCAGTAAACACTGATGTACAACAATATTTATGCTATTTATGCATTTAATTATTATAATGCCTATAGTTTTAAAAATTCTTACTATGTTCTAGGTACTATGCTAAAAACTTAGAGCAAATCCCAGTTTTGCCAGAACTCAAGCCTTTTCACATTGGGCATTCTTCATAGAAAAACACAAGAAGCAGTGTAGCTTTTGGGCCCCTTCACGCTTGATGATGAAAGTAAAATGAAAACATAATTAAGCTTTATTATATTTCTTCCCATTGGCATTTTCCAACTTGTGCTAAGCCTGATATAATCACAGACGGATGTCCACAATCATAATGGTAGAAAATGTTTTCTTTAACTCCTCTCAAAGGGAGAGTATCTTAAACTCAAAACACATGAGTAGTGCCTTACTTGACCATATGCTACACCTCTCCTGGTTCATAGAATTTCCTGCTCTTTGCCACTAGGACTGTTTTTTTTCTTTATCCCCACTTATCTCCAGATATTCTAGCCTTCATTCTCTACCACAGGATACACCTGTTCTTCAGTCCTGCAAGAGATTTCAGGATGTTGAAATATTCCCAATCCCCAAGGTCCGACTTCATAGCATTGATAATTTTTGTTGTTGTTGTTTTGTTTTTGTTCTGAGATGGAGTCTCATTCTGTCTCCAGGCAAGAGTGTGGTGGCGTGATCTCGGCTCACTGCAACCTCTGCCTCCTGAGTTCAAGCAATTCTCCTGCCTCAGCCTCCCGAGTAGCTGGGACTACAGGCACCCGCCACCATGATTGGCTAATGTTTGTATTTTTAGTAGAGATGGGGTTTCACCATGCTGACCATGCTGGTCTCGAACTCCTGACCTCAAGTGATCTGCTCACCTCGGCCTCCCAATGTGCTGGGATTACAGGCGTGAGCCACCGCACCCGGCTTGATGATTCTTACACTGTGGAAAATACGGTTGTTGTGAAAGGTCAATGAGAGTTTATTGTTTGTCAAAAAATAATCTGACCATAGATACTTGGCTTTAATTTCACTCAATTGTGGTAATTCTTTCAGAGGCAAACTCAATAAATCTAACTCATGTGACTGTTTCTGGAGGATATTTGCATTTGGGGGTTAAAAAAAAAAAAAGAGTCCAGAGTAGTGTTTTCTGGAGGGAGAAAGTTGGTTTTAGGCAGCTATAGTGTCCTTTTGTCTTAATCCTGGTGTTGTAAATCTTTCTTCTGCCCCTTAACCAGTCTTCCTTCTTGCTTCCTCACATAACCACCCCTAAATTAAAAAAACAAATGTCTGTTAAAGGGAAGGGATTTGAAAAATAAATTTATTCCAGTTTGGCTATGTAATTGGCCGAGGGGCATGGATTATTTTAACATCGGAATCAGTGATGTTTAAAGTGTTGATTCCATTTTAAAAGTTACTTTCTTAAACTAAGGGGCCAGAATCTTGGCTTAGTGGATTATTCCTGGATTTCCAGGTATTAGATATTTTTACTCGAAATTCTGGGTATGTCTGCCACTTGTTGTTCTTTGATGACACAAATGTTGATGATCTAACATGGAATATAGTGGTTAAAAAGGATACTTGAGAGTATCGGGGAAAAATGTACAAGAGTAGGGGGAAAGAAAACTCTGGGGCCAAACTGCCTGAGTTTAGATCCCAATAATGCCCCTCACTAGCTTTGAGCAAATTATTAACTTTGAGCAAATTATTCAACATTTTTGAGTCTCAGTTTTCCTACCTATTATGTGCATAGCAGTAAACCCATGAGGCTTAAATGAGTCAATGCATTAAAAAGTTTCAGATGATGTCTAGGACATTGTAAGTACTCAATAATTGTTGGCTGCTCTCCTCTGGGTATTTTTAGATAAGTCAGTGCAGAGCACAGTTTTCTCCACTCCCTGGTTTATACCTTGAATAGATACCATTGACCTAGATTGGACCTTTGGATTGAGACTCAAATTACCAATCCAAAAGTTTACAATAGGTTTAATCATTAAGTTCAATTGACTAGCTCAAAACAGAAACAGAAACAGTTGTAAGAACTGGCACATCTTCCTGCATTTGCCTTTCAATACTTATGCTACCCTGTACCATCAGGAAAAATGTTTATTAAAATATTTAGCCATGCATACCAAAGTATAATAAGAATTAAAAAAGGAAAAATTATTTAACCAGCTTATTGAAATATTTAAACAGGTAGTTAATACCGGACAAACTTTACCTTAAATAAAGACTGTATGTATTTTATTTGCATAAATCTTTCAGGGTTTTTTCTTTACAACCAGAATAAACTATCCTAAACATTGTCCTCTCATTTAAGAGTTAACTTTATTGTCACCAAACTATTTCAAATTAGGACAAATGAGAGATGCCTGGATTTTAAACCCCAAAAGACTAAGCTAGGCACTAGAAAGGATCTGCAGATGAAATTTCTTAGACTAAGGAAATATATTTTTATTTCCCTACTTATTAAAATCAAACTTTTCAAAACAGACTCTAATTTTGTCTAGGAGAAGAAATTAACATTTTTTATTTGGAATCTTTAATATTATTTTATGCTACTTTCTCAAGCAGCATGTGTGTGTTGTATATGTTCTGTACTTAAACTTCCAAGATGTGTATTAAAAGCATTGAAAATGTGTAGTAAAAGCATTGAAAATAGGGCTAATAATTCTAGAAATACTACTTTGTACAATTTAAAAGAATATAGGAAAATTATTGTTATCATACTGGTGTTATAAAAGAAAAATATTGCTATTTAATATATATTTCAAAATATGGAGCCTCAAATAAAAGGAAGCTGATGCTGCCTGTTGCAATCAATGGTAAAGGCAGGCACTGTGAGGAAGCAGCAGAAGCACTTGATCAGTTACATGGAGATCTGGGTCTAGTACCTGCTCTGCTACCACTTAATTACTGATCTGGAACTAATCACTCAGCCTTTATGTAGCATGAGGGGGTTGGGTTGATGAATAATTAATGTCACTTTTTTTCAAGATCATAATTCTAAAACTGGTTAGATGATATGAACAAGCCACTTCATCTTTCTGAGTCTGACTTTCTTTACGTAAAAATACAGTCTTAAAGATACCAGTACTATTTTTGCTGTATTTTGTGGGTAATTTAGGTATTTCAGAGACTAGTGTCTTGAAGGGCGTAGCACAAGGTGTTAAACAGGTGATTGTGACAGAGGAATTGTTAGTTCAGCTTGGACTAGATATCCTCAACCAAGATGCAAATGGCAAAGAAGCCAGTCAGCAAATGTTTGTTGGGTACCTTCTATTCAGTGGCATTGTGCTAGGATTTGAAGATATGGACCAAGACCCTTGTTCTAAAAATTGGCAAATTACTCCTTAACTTTAAGAAATGACTCTTGACTTACAGCAAAAAGACAGAAGGAGTAGACATGGATGGATCTCCTTCTTGTTTACAAACATAGAAATTATAAATAAAATATGACAATAATTCAAATATGCAAGCAGGCTTTCTTTCTTGAAGAAAAATCACAAGTGGCAGAAATAAAGAGTAAAGTCAATACTATGAGGGGGAGCAAGCACTGGTGCAATTTCAGTGCATTCAGGCAGACAGGAGGCATGATTTCTATGCTGTGTGAAGCAAGGGAGCTGGACCTGAGCCACCAGCATAATATCTAAGCTAGTAGGATCAACCAAGAAAAGAAGATTAGAAAAATTTTACTCACTAGCCCAAAGAAGCATTAAATAACACTGTCACCTGTTCAGAGCCATAAGTAAGGAAAAAAAAGTCACTACCAGTAATTGAAACTCCAGGCTTTACAATCTAAATCTGTCCTACCAGTACAGTATTGAAATCTCCAAAAATAATCCTAATACTAGTTCAAGACTACTACTGATGGTGCCCCAGGATCATAAAAGAAGTAATCATGAAATTTTCCTGTAGAAATATTTCCACAAACAAGACCCATAAAACTCTCATGGAAGAATAATAAATAAGATAAAGATGAGTTTACAATACAAAGTTACATGCGAACCATGATGCTGGAGAGACATCAGATGTCATCAAAAGGATTAACCCTCCCAGAATTGGATATAACCAAACAATCTGAGAGAGAATATAAAATATGTTTAACAAGATTAAACCTTTAAAATATAGGAGAAAAATAAAAAAAGAAAAATACAGTATTTTAAAAAGAATAGGAGAATTTGAAAAAGAACCAAATAATACTTTTAAAATGGAAAATATAGTAATGATAAAAATATTAATGAGTGATTTAAAAGGAGGTTAGAAATCATTAGGTGCTGAGCATGGTGATTCATGCCTGTATTCCCAGCATTTGGGGGCTCAGGCTGGAGTGCCACTTGAAGCCAAGAGTTTGAGAGCAGCCTTGGCAATGTAGCAAGACCTCATCTCTGCAAAACACAAAATATTATTTAAAAAATAGCCAGGCATGGTGGCGCCTGCCTGTAGTCTCAGCTACTCGGGAGACTGTGGCAGGAGGATTCCTTGAGCCCAGGAGATGGAGGCTGCAGTGAGCTATGATTACACCTCTGCACTCCAGCCTGGGTGACAGAGGGAGATCCCGTCTCTACAAAACAAACAAATAAAGTCCCCCCTCCACACCCTAATAATTAAAGAGAAAACTAGGGAATGGAAAAGAAAGCTAGGAAACTCTAATTCAACATAGTAATATAAAGAGATGTTAACAATAATGAGATTAAAAAATTTGATGTATAGAAGGCTAAAGTTCAACAGGGTCTATGAGACATTTCAGAAGAGAATAGAAAATATGGGAGAAACAACTCTTTTTTTTTTTTTTTTTTTAGACGGAGTCTTACTATGTCACCCAGGCTGGAGTGCAGTGGTGTGATCTCATCTCACTGCAACCTCCGCCTCCCAGGTTCAAGTGATTCTCGTGCCTCAGCCTCCCGAGTAACTGGGACTACAGGCAGGCACCACCACATCAGGCTAATTGTTGTATTTTAGTAGAGATGGGGTTTCACCATATTGCTCAGGCTGGTCTCGAACTCCTGACCTCAAGTGATCCGCCCACCTTGGCCTCCCAAAGTGTCGGGATTAGAGGTGTGAGCCACTGCACACAACCCTGTATTCTTCCACTTAATTTGTTCACATTTCACTCTGTTTTACAATTTAGAAACCCTGCTATCCCCAACTCAAAATAACTAGCCATTAGATCCTAACAATTCTTTCTCAGTTATGCTTCCTGAATCTAGTGACACCTAACTTTCTTAGAGTCACTGCTTGAGTTCTAGTTCTCATTTAACTGGTTTTCCTTGCCCCTTAGCCTCAGTCATTTCCCATACTCCTTCACTTATCCTCCTAAAAAAAATTCCTTAATATGTTACTCCTTTGTTTTATGACCCCTCTAAGGTTCCTTCAAGATTAAATCTTCTTGGTTTGGTTTATAAAGTCCCTTCCAATCGAATCTATGTCCTGATGTTGTTCCACACAGAACCAATGCTAGATGTTAAATTCTTCTCTGTTCCTTAGACACATCAGAACTTTCCATGTTTTTGTGAATTTTGCACTTTGTATCCTGCCTACTTGGGTCACCCATTTTCATCTGGTTTTTCAAGATGTAATTTTAAAATCCAGTCCACATACTATCTCTTCCCGGGTCTTCTTGGCTAGGTAACCTCTGTTGTCAACCTTTCTCCTATGTGTTTTTACTGTACTTATAAGTCTCCATGTTGACTCTGTCTGTCTGTCTATCTATCTATCTATCTATCTATCTATCTATCTATCTATCTATCTACTATCTATCTATCTATCTATCTATCTATCTATCTATCTATCTATCTACTTACCATCTATATAATTTCTGATTTCTCAGGGGATTCTAATCTCCTTGGTCAAAACATTATGTCTTTCAACTATGTCTTTTTGGTATCCATAGCATCTAGTAAGCATTGTACATCTGGTGTAGATTCTCAGTGTATATTTTATTAATGATGATATTACAAAGAATATTTATCAGCAATGATACTCAAAGCAGTGGTTTTACGTGTAGAAATTAAGTGGCCACAGGCATGAAAGGAGAAATGAATCAGCCAGTTCATGACTATTCTGTTATTTATTGTTTCTTTAGGAAAATCTTCTTCCTCATCAAGCACCCCTACAGAGTTCTGCAGGAATGGTGGAACCTGGGAAGATGGCAGATGTATTTGTACAGAAGAGTGGAAAGGACTGAGATGTACAATTGGTAAATTACTTGGGATAATGGTAAAGTGTAAGGTTTACGTCACTCTTGTGTTAATAAGAATAGCAATAAAGCTTCTAGAAGCTTCAGTTAATGGTTACAGAAACAATGGACATAATGATGATGGCTTTAGGATGTATTTATCAGCTCAATAGTAAAAGTTGAGTTTTCTTCTTGGGCAATTTATCAGTATATTCAATGCACCTTATCTGTTTCCTGACTGCTAAGTTTTTCTGCAAACTCACGGTTGTGTTTCCTGGCTGCAATGACTAATCTAGGGCAATGAATGACATGATTCTCTCAGGTCCTTTCAATTGGTAATATGCCATAATACCCCATTTCAAATATCACCACTCTAATATATTTAACTTTTCTGAAATCAAGATGCATCTTCTTAAGTACATACTTATATTAAATTTTTATCTTTTCTTCCTTTACCTTGAAGAGTTGTTATTAAGTTAGTGGTTTGATTTCAATCGTGTCTCAGAATCAAAGTTCAAGGCCATTTTAAAATTTGAGGTGTGCTTCCCAACACTGCACACTTCATGCTGTCTGCTTAGGGTTCAGAGCCCTAGATATCCACTGCCATCATTTCCTATACTCCTACCCATCAACATATCCCACAGACCCCATGAATTTGCCTTTTTGCTTTGCCCACATCCTCATGATACCGTTGGCCACTATAGGCTCTATATTTTTAGTTCTGAAGATTCCAACTAATCTGTTGCAGTATCCTAGCTCGCATTCCCTCTCTACCCAGGTTTATATTGTGCACATTTTAACTGGAAGCTGTTATCTAACATACTAGTTATTCTAATGGCAGTAACTTAACCAGATAGGGAAGTATAGAAGTTCCTCACAGGCCAGTGGGTTCTATAAGCCTTCTATTGCCTTTCAAATTTCACTGCATAGGTTCTGACCTTTGACTTTCATCTGGTTTCAATTTTTTTAAAGTATGATTTACAATAAAGAATTTTTTCTCTTTATTACAGCTAATTTTTGTGAAAATAGTACCTATATGGGTTTTACTTTTGCCAGAATCCCAGTGGGCAGATATGGACCATCCTTGCAAACATGTGGCAAAGATACTCCAAATGGTATGTGTTTTCCCAAACATTTACTCTGTTTACGCATAAGAATTACTATGCTGAGTCATACCTCTCATACCTCCTACTAGTGTTAGGTCCCTGAAGGGCATCAGGAAAGGTTTTGTGGAAGGACTTAACTCCCTTTCATGATGCTGACTTTCAAAACTTAAGGTAGTATCTCACGAAATCTTAAATTTCCCCACAGTTTCGTATGAATCAGTTGTTTGTGAATTTCTCTGAATATTTCCTTAATTGGTTTATTTTTCCAGCTTTTGCTTTCTCCTGGAGTTCAATTAAATTGACATTTGCTCCTTTAGTTATATAATTTTAAAAAAAGTTCTAATCAGCCAAAATTATGGACTTGTATCGTATCTATTTTCAGATTTCATCTTTCCAGGTAGAGACACATGGTTAAGTCTGTTCGTAGTTGGTAGTCCTTCACCTTTTGTCACTTTAGTTATCCATCTTGGAACATTCTCTAGCTTCATTCTACTCTTCTTAACATGACTACCTTACTTGTATAGAGGCATTCAGAGAGCGAAAGCGTAAATAGTATTTTCTATTTCTAATATGGTCCCTGATAATATCCAATATTTTGATGCTTCATTTCAGTGCCACGTTGGGTAATATCTTCTGAGTGTAGGCTTTAGGAATTCCTAGATTCTATCCTGATAACCAGAGCCTATTATGCCATATAATTTCCACTAATGTTTTACCTGTCCCTTGTCTGCCTTGACTTGCATCTGCGCAATCCTACTTCTCACATCTTCCTGCAGGTAATTCGCTACTTCCTATGGAACTAGATATCTCAAGAATACAGCCAATTCTAGATCATTCACAAAAATGTTTGATAAAACTACTGCCAGCAATGGCCCCGAAGAGAATGTGGCATTTTATTTAGATATTTATTTTTGTATGTGTCAAGGGAACTCTGAAACACTAAATAAATTAAATGAATTGCTCTTTTTAAATTACTTTTTTTTTTTTTCTTTTGAGACGGAGTCTCGCTCTGTCGCCCAGGCTGGAGTGCAGTGGCGCGATCTCGGCTCACTGCAAGCTCCGCCTCCCGGGTTCACGCCATTCTCCTGCCTCAGCCTCTCCGAGTAGCTGGGACTACAGGCGCCCACCACCACGCCCGGCTAATTTTTTGTATTTTTAGTAGAGACGGGGTTTCACCGTGGTCTCGATCTTCTGACCTCGTGATCCGCCCGCCTCGGCCTCCCAAAGTGCTGGGATTACAAGCGTGAGCCACCGCGCCCGGCTTTAAATTACTTTTTATCTTATTATTATGAGAAATTATGCAGATCTGTATTTGATTTGTGGAATTCAAATTGCTTCCACCCATATATGTATATACATCATTGTGTTAGTCCATTCTTGCATTGCTATAAAGAAATACCTGAAATGCCATATCAGTAATGCTTACTCAAGTATTCATGATCCTACTCTATCCATAAGTCCTCCTGAATTTTTCACTCAGAGAGTAAAAGGGGCTTCTACCATGTTGACACTATACATACTATATATACCATACTATACTATATGGTATGCTATTGGTACCTATTGTCTTGATTTTACATGTTTTGTGTGTCCTAAATATTTCATAATGGTTTATAAAACAGATATAACTTACAAAACATAACTGGGCTACTGAATTAGGAAGAGTAAAAGTGTCAGTAACATATCCATGAAGAGTCATCACACTTGTTTAATATATATTAATTCTTTGGGACAAGAGACTCAACATTTTTAATTTGGTTATTAATTTTTCTTTTCTGAGCACCTATTATGAAAACATGTTTATAATATTTACCTTCAAATTTCAGATTGAGCCTATAATTTTACAGATTTGGATTCTAACTGTTGGCAATTTTGCTTTTAGTTTTATATTAATAATTACTCCCAATTACTCAGTATTATATACCAAATGATCAAAATACTTTTCAATGATTTTTGAGTGGGGATATTTACACTTTTAGGTAACATTGAGGAAAAGATGCATCTGACATGTGTCCACTTAAAAGTTATTTATAGCCCATAAATATGTTAGAAATTTTCTTTATGTCATGGTGTAGAGGTGAAGCCTTCATATAAATTAAGAGTGACTCCAACTTTGTGCTTTACAAGTTATTGAAGCAATCTCTAATTTCAGTGTTTCTAGTTGTCGTCCCAAGAAAGAGCTGCCCAAAGCTGGTCCTGAGGAAACATCTACCTTTTGGTCAGCTGTCCCTCTAATTATGATTTTTTTCTATAGCAGCTACTTAAGTATTAACTACAGGAAGGCAGTGAGGTAGGGAGGCTTAAGTGATAATCCTAGAAAATAAACCAAATGACCCAGCAAACACTTATTGAGAGGCAACCAAACATCTAATAAATACAATAGAATATAACAGAACTCTTTGCCTTTCAGCTGTTATGCAGATTTGCATAAAGCAGTCAAGATCAACATATAATTCAATATCTATTAGGAATTTTTCATATTGTTTCTAGTCTGTCAGCCTAGTATTCTCTCATCATATCCACTTCAAAGCCATTATGTACCTTATTGTTGAAAGGTAAATCTTACTTGAAGACATCAAAGGAGGGAAATAGTCAGCTGGTCTTTTGAAGTCCAGATTCAAAAATCAAGACAATAAGAGGTATCTGCCTAAAAATAATAGGCAATGATTTTTAATAAATTATAACTTTTAATAAAAATTAGTTATTGCCTAAAAATAATAGGCAATAATTTTAATAAATACTTATTTTTAATAAAAAATTTCTTTTTATTAAAGCGGGCAATCCAATGGCAATCCGGTTGTGCAGTCTCTCTCTATATGGAGAGATAGAATTACAAAATGTGACAATAGGAAATTGCAATGAAAATCTGGAAACCCTGGAAAAGCAGGTATGCCATATGACTCACTAATGGGCAACTGGAAGAAGTTCTGATTCTGTGTAGTTTCTGTTCTTCAGATACCTGATGGTCAAATCAATGCTTTTAAAACTCTCAAATTAGCAATAACAAAAACTAGTGACTAAAGCCACTCTTATTTATTATTTATTTATTTATTTATTTATTTATTTATTTTGAGACCTTGTTTTGCTCGTGTCACCCAGGCTGCAGTGCAATGGCACCGTCTCAGCTCACTGTAACCTCTGCCTCCCAGGTTGAAGCAATCCTCCTGCGTCAGCCTTCCGAGTTAGCTGGGATTACTCATGCCACCATGCCCGACTAATTTTTTTTTAGTTTTAGTAGAGACGGGGTTTCACCATGTTGGCTAGGCTGGTCTCAAACTTCTGACCACAGGTGATCTGCCTGCCTCAGCCTCCCAAAGTGCTGGGGTTGCAGGCGTATAAGCCACCGCACCTGGCTGCCACTCTTATTTTTAAAAGTTGACATCTGTTTGTGAAAAAGGACAGTTGTTTCATCAAATTTCAGCAAACGATAATCAATAGCACATTAAAAATGGCTTCATCTTTGTAGACCAGTGAAGTTTTGACTGGATATATATCCCTGACATTTGAGACCAAAGGAAAGCCTCTTGATGGTGTAATTGGACCAGAATGAAGAGAAAGAAACTATTATCAAAGACCCTTTGAAACAGGAAACTCCAAACCTGATGCGGGTCTCAGGGCAGTATCTATGAGCAGGTGAAATAGAAAGTACATCTAACTAGATGTTTTTTCTTGCAGATTAAACTATTTTGACCAAAGTTGTACCCAAATTCACATGCATGGAAGAGCTAACACTAGGGCACAGCAAGGGGAGGAAGAGGAAACCAACCTTTATGTACAGCCTTTCATGTGCCTGGCATGTTGCATATGTTATCATATTTAATCCTTATAAAACTTCTGTGAGTTGAATGTTAGTCCCATATTATAAATAACTATAGCCAATAACACTTACTAATTGTTGAGCACCTACTGCATGCCAAATATTGTGTCAAATATTAATGTATTTATTAGTTTATCATATTTATTTTTTATAACACCATAAATAAGTATTAATGTACACATTTTATAGATGAGGAAAATGTGGTTCTGAGAGGTGAAGCATTTTGCCTAGTGACTACAGCCAAAAAGTGATAGAGCTGTTCTTTATTTTAAAGTTTACATTGTACTACCCTGGCTCCCTAATCACAGATGGGCAGGGTAGGGGTTGGGTAGGGACAGAAGTTGGAGAGTGGAGGTGGCTGCCAACCACACAAGTTGTGCCAACCCACAGAGTGAGGAAAGATGCTAAATTTGGAATCTGACAAACCAGTGTTTGGTTCTCAGTTCTGCCGCTTCTAAGCTGTGTGAAACTTGGTTGAGCTCCCTAACTTCTCTTGAGGGTGCACAACTCATAAAGTTGTTTTGCTTATTAAATGTGATAACACCTGTAAACATCTAACAGAGTGCCCAGTACATAGCAGGGATCTAGCAATTGAATTAGAGTTATTTGTTTCTGTCTACTGATTGGATATTGTTTCTGACACTTACCCAAGTGTGAATAGCCTGTAACATTGGTATAATTTGTGAAATGATGCTGCCATCTAGTGAAAACCAAGACGCGTGCGCGCGCGCACACACACACACACATACACACACACGCGCGCGCGCACGGACACCCAGCTTCACCAATGACAATATGGATTGGCATGTTTTAGCCTCACAACACAGAGCCCTGGGGCTAACTGGCACCTAGAGAGTTCGTCTCAGCCAGTGCCTCCCACACTACCAGTGCTGAAAAGCCAGTTTAAAAAATTTTGAACCCATTGCACACCAATATTTTTGTGAAATACAATAAAAATAAGTTACTGGAAAAATGAAATGAAAAATATGCATAAAATACAAACCAAAATTTTAGAACTATTAGATTCAACAGCAAAAAATTGCTATATACATCTCTGACCAATTACTTTCAGCTTCTGTGCTTATCTCTCTACGACCTTTGTAACACACAGTGAACCAACGCTGGCCCATGGATACACTCTAGTAGCTCCAATCTAGCTAAGGCAGCCCCTTATAGTTAATCAATCCTGTCAAACAGGAAAGGCTGGGAAAACCACTGGTCTGCATGTACTTTGTCCTTTACACAAGGAAGGATGCAAACATGGAAAACTGAGTGGACATGGTGTTCAGGAGATTGAGGCTCAGCTAAATTCCAGCTTATTTACCTGCAGTTGCTTACAAAGTGTTTGGACGTAATTGTGTAAAGCTAGGGTTTTTTTTTTTTCTGGTTTTTAAAACAGGTAAATGATGTCACAGCACCGCTTAATAACATTTCTTCTGAAGTCCAGATTTTAACATCTGATGCCAATAAATTAACTGCTGAGAACATCACGAGTGCTACACGAGTGGTTGGACAGATCTTCAACACTTCCAGAAATGCTTCACCTGAGGTAAAACTCACAAAGCTTTTTAAAAATTTTTTAATTTTTATTTTTAGAGGGGGTGTTGGGAAAGAAAGAGAGATGTCCTGAATTCCACTCCTTATTCCACAATATGGTTTGAGCATGGTTTAGGTTGCTTAAAGGCATTTTGCATAGCATTCCTGAGAGATGCCCAAAGATATTTAAAAAAGGGCCTCTTGTCTAAATATTTTCTTTTAGGATATTCATAATGATCATTATTATGTTGTCTTTTTTTTTGAGACAGAGTCTCATTCTGTCACCCAGGCTGGATTGCAGTGGCATTATCTCAGGTCACTGCAACCTCTGCTTTCCGGATTCACGGGTTCAAGTGATTCTCAGGTCTCAGCCTCCCAAGCAGCCGGGACTACAGGCACACACCACCACACCTGGCTATCATGTTAAGTCTTTTAGGAAGTCCTGGAATGCATAAGTCTACTTCACCTTATGAATATGTTTACCAACTACATTTGACCTTACCATCCCTAGTGCATTCCAAGTAAATAGTGTTTCAAGAATTTAATTTGGAATGTGATTTTAAACTGTGATGCATTTCTATTAAGAATATTTACATTTTAGTCTTGGCTTTCTGAAAACTTTAAGCCTAGTTTACATTCCTGATATTTGAACTTGCCAAACCCTGGTACTTGAAAACAAGTATATTCAACATTTACTAATTGGTATAGCTGGATAGTGATCAAACAGGGCAACAGACCACCAATATGGACTCACCTGTATACAGGTTGAATATCAGCATGCCCTGAAAATAGCTACTCCTTTCTTCCATTCCCTTTAAATGTTTTATTTCAGAAAAAAAAATTTGAAATATTTTTCCTACTAAAAAGTAACTGGGATTCAAGTTAATAAAAATGGAATTGAAAGAGAAAATATTGACCTCCAAATGTAGAATTAATGGAGGGATTAACTAGTAGGCAGAAGGGCTTCAACACTCCCAAAGAGGGAAGATAAATAGTAATCAAATGCCAAAAGATCATCTCTCTGAAATGCTTCTGAGTTATTGATTGAAATAAAACTACAAATAATTTTACTAAGTTTAACAGGTATACTAAGTATAACTTAGTTATGCTAAGTATTATGAGCTGTAATTTTTAACAACCAGAATACTGCACTCTTCTTACTTTGTTTCTGTTTTTGTATCCAAGCATTTGATTTTGTGTTCTTGGAGTTTGGTGGGGAGTCTGTGAAAGATCTTGCTATGAGGTCAAATTCAGAGACTTAAACCTCCTAATTCACTACCTTAATTTATATTTTCACTTTGCCTTATCTTGATTCTCTCTGTCATCTTATGTGGATCAAAGAATAAACCTTTAATTTTGTAAAATGCTTGCCTCTACATTATCATATCAGTGATGCCACTTGCTACTACAATGATTCATGATGATAATGATGGTGATGATAATATATGATATATGCTTCTCTGATGATCAGTATCTTCTCTCTGGCAGGCAAAGAAAGTTGCCGTAGTAACAGTGAGTCAACTCCTAGATGCCAGTGAAGATGCTTTTCAAAGAGTTGCTGCTACTGCTAATGATGATGCCCTTACAACGTAAGCACAAATTCAATTTGGAAAGAAAACTTGACTAAGTGCTGTTTACTTTCCTAGGCTAAAGTATTAACAGAGATATCTTTATTTCTCTCATGGATGCAGTAACTGACTGATTCCTCTGGAATGCAGATAAGAGCTGTGACTTTCCACTTGACCTTCAGTTACTAGATGGAGTGGTATATGTTACCTCCTGCATCCAGGGGTGCTGGCCATGGCCTGGGAGATAGGGAGTAACTGGGCTGATTTAGATTAGAACTTGTTTTCCTCACCTTAGTTTGGCATGACCAAGGGGCAACTTCCATGCACGGCAAGACCTCTTCCAACTTCTTTTGCAACACATAGAGCTACAGAGAACAGCTCACTTTGCAGGACATACTGCCATCCCCCAAGCTGCACCTCACTTCTCTCTTTCCAAGGCCCTGGTGTATTTTGATTATTTTCCTTAGCTTTCCTCTTGATCCCTTCGTGGGACTTGTGATAGGGGTGCCCCATTTACTCAGCCCACCTCACTCAATCCCTGGCGGGAGGGAATGTGTAGATGAGCAAGTGTGGGAATCAGCCAGTCACTTCTCCACTGGCAGGAGCAAACTCTGTGCAGGCCCCACGGCAGCATCCAGATGGGGTGCCTGCAACCCCAAGGCCCCAGAGAGCGTGTTACAATGCTCTCTTAGCTCCAGCATCCATGGACAGCATTGCATTATCAGCCCAGTGGTCCCTTTACCTTGTCCAATGGGGTGGCTGCCCTCTGCCAGTGAAGGCAAACGGCCAGTGTAACAGCCTTTTTGGGTACCTGCACTTGATGGGTCCCAAATTCTTGTCCAGTGCCCAGGAAGAATTAGGTCACCTGGACAAATTGAAGGATGGTGAATGCAGAGAATTTTATTAAGTGATGAGGGCAGGTCTCAGTGGAGAGGGGAGCTGGAAAGCCGGTGGGAAGGGCAGGTTGCTCTCCCCTGAAGTCAAGTCACCTCTCAGCCTCTCTCCTCCGAAGTCAGGTTGCCTCTCACTGTCTCTGAAGTCAAGACACCTCTTCCTGACATCCAGCCACTTCTCTTCTCTACCAGCTGAGTCTGGGGTCTTTTTAGGCACAGGATGGGGGAGTGGGGCAGGCTGTAGTTTTGGAAAAGGCAACATTTGATTGGTAAAAAGACATTATTCAGAAAGAACCAACCAATGGGAAAGAGTGGGTAAACAGGGATTGAAGTTCTCACTTTGGGTTTCAGACTACTTTTGGCATGAAGGTTTACCCCTGGGATCCACCCTTGTCTGCTTAGAGTTTCTCTGCCTCCTCCCTTTCTGACCAACACTATGTTGAAAAAAAAAAAAAGAGAACTCTACCTGCTTTCTCTCTTTTTTCTTCCTTTATTCTGGATTACTGTTGGTTGAATATTTGTATTAAAACTCATGTACTTTATTCGTAGTGGCCCCTTGTTGGTATTCACTGTATTTTTACCTTATGTACACTTGTCAAAACCTTTTTAAAACTTACATCAGCATGCATGCTTATTGTAGAAAAATAAGAAAATATGTAGCTTAGCAAAATTTGAAAAATTATCTTACCTTTATTAACCTGTTGGTATATATTCCAGGTTTTTTTCCTCTGTTTCTCTGTGCGTGTGTGTATGTATATATATGTATATTACATACTATATTGATTCATAACTTGCTTTTGTCACTTAATACCTTACAAACTTTTTTTCTATAAACATCTTTTATATAAATATATACACATCCACGTCATAATTTTAGTTTACTGCATTGTATGCGCAAACGTTTATTGAACTAGTTCTCTGTTCAGCAGCTGGACATTTACATCGCTGGAAGTCTTTTAATGTTCTAAGTAATTAGCATTCTGATACATAATCTTTATTTACACGACCCATTATTTCCTCAGGAGAAATTCCTAGAAGTAGTTCTTAGTTTTCTAATGATTATGACCAGTACCTACTTAGTGTTGAATTTTCAAAGTAGAAAAAGCACAAAGGCACAAAATAGAGCATTCAAAGATTATAATTCTGAGAGGTGGTCGTAGAGGTTGAGTGAACGGTTTTCCTGGCATACTTTGTGACTTCAGATTTCAACAGGAGTGTGGGCCCTTCTCATGGAGAATGTGAATGTCTCTCATTTTTCTTGACATATGAGAAGGAAGTGGCTGTGGTGTCCAGAGGCCAAGAGCCAGAGTGGGCTCCCTTCAGAGCTGAAAGCTTTGTGTTTGCAGAGTCTTGCTAGACGGGAGGAATGAAAGTTTTTGGTGAGAAAGCTGAGAAAAGAGAAGTTGTGGGATTTGAACATCACAAGTCACGAAAAAGATAGGAACATTTTCCTAAAAATAAACAATTATGAATTTTACTGGCTTAATATATAAAGGAAAATACAATTTTGTGTGATTTTTACGCAATATCTAAATAGTTTTAAAGGAGGTGGTTAGAGGATAAATAAAAATTTAAAGTATAGGATACATTGAACCTTAAAATGGTGTAAGCATGCTCAATTTCTCCTTTTATCACTCTGAATTTCTAGTCCAATTATTTTCTAATAATGTTCTATCAGTTTGTCCTCTACCAACGTGATTTTTTGCATAAGCTCTTGTGGACTCGGATCCTTCCTTCATTCACTTAGATAAAGCTTCCTCCTCTGCCTCTAGCCCCAAGGTCAGGTCAACAACCCTTTAGCTCTCTTTAGGAGAATACTCTTGATGAGCTTCCAACAGAGGTCATCTCTCCACAAGAAGGAAATCAATTGCTGTTCAGGACAACATTTGCTTTCCAAACTCTATCTTCCGAACCTAGGCCAGATGCCGGGTTCCCTGACAGACATCAGGCCTTAGTCATCCATTTCACTTTTACTTCTTCCTTCTTTCATTCCAGTTTTCTCTTGGTATCTCTTAGCTACTGAATTCCCTTTCTATAGTATAGCGAGAAGAGGAGAGGGTGAGAATAAAAGGGAGGAGAGTGACAGGGAAGAAAGACTCTTTGACTCTGTCAAAGTGGGCAGAGCTCTGGAGGTGTAGGGTTTCTGCTGGTGAGGGCATCATAGTACAATCAATGAGTTTAGGACTTCACCTCACCATTTTTTTTTCCTTTTTTTTTGAGACGGAGTCTTGCTCTGTCACCCAGACTGGAGTACAGTGGCACGATCTCAGGTCACCGCAACCTCTACGTCGCAGGTTCAAGCAATTCTCCTGTCTCAGCCTCCCTAGTAGTTGGGATTACAGGCATGCACAACCCCGCCCAGCTAATTTTTGAATTTTTGGTAAAGGCAGGGTTTCACCATGTTGATCAGGCTAATCTCGAACTTCTGACCTCAGGTGATCCACCCGCCTTGGCCTCCTAGACTGTTGAGGTTATAGGCGTGAGCCACCGCGACTGCTGACCTCACCACTGTAGACACTGGTTGCAAAGTCTGATCTGTAACCTTAGACCTTTGATCTCATATTGAAGGTCGTAATTACCCTGGTTTACCTGACTTTGGGAATGCAAAATGCCTCCCTAGCACTGACCACCTGTGCATTTACATTTCACTTTTCTTTTTGTATTTCTGTTCCAGCTAGCCTGGCACCCACTCAAATATCTTGACCAAATAGAGATTTATTGTAAATAGGCATATGGGGTCTCATTGAAGCCCAAGAACTAGATCATAATATAGTGGGCCTTGTCAACCCAAAATAATCAAAAAGGTCAGAATCTAGTTTAAAGAGAGTTCATTCAAGTGCAAAGTTTAAGGACGGCTGCCTGGGAAGCACAAATTCCAAAAAATGGAAGTCAATGTTTTGAAGTATATAAGTTTGGGATCATTTATATAAACAAAGTTTAGGGAAGCTTAAGAGAGTTTTAACATCTTTCTATGTAAGGCTTGATGCATGGTTATAGTAATCTGATTAACTGAGGTGGTCTTTTTCTTTTGGGAAAGGTGTATTTAACATTCCACACTGAAGGTGTAACAATTACACTGAAGACGTAACAATCATGAGCCAACTGGTCTGAGTTAGGTACAGGACAAAAAAGGAGGCAATTAATCTGTAACATAGATCAGTCATTAGAAAGGGGAAAGGTCTGGCCTCTCCTAGTCATTTACAGAATAAGAATAATGAGGAAGAGAGTTAATCTATAATCTAATAAGCAGAAGTTGCAAACACGCTACATGTGATTCAGTCTCCAGGGCTTAACTTCCTTTTTGACATAATAAATTTAGAGGGTCTTGAAATTTTATTTTCTTTTATTGCCGTATGGACCCTGGAGCAGGAAGATGACTGAGGATCCAAGGCAGCCTTGGAAGCCTTAGTAGAGGAGTTTACAGGTCTTTTCTTATTTCCAACAGGAAGAATTAGCCTCTTATTTTTAATTTGTGGTTTTTCTCACAATGATGTAATGACCTCTCTGGCTCCCTTTAAATTATGACTTTCCTGATATAACTACAGCACTAATAAAAAAAAAATCCTGTTTCCAAGAATCTGATGACTTATTTTAGTCAATTGTGCCAGGTGGATGATCACTTTCTGGATTGGCTTCTCCGGGGCAGGTGCCCATCTGTAATCTTATCAGTTATGACAAGAGGAGGAAAGAATTACAAGAAAGAAAAAATGACCTTAGAAGTAGCTATGGTTAGAGCAACCCTGTAAAAGTGGGAACATGAAAAACACCTCCTGTATATCTACCACATCTTTCCTTTTAGCCTGCAAATGCCTGAGGGCGCAGCTCCTGGTACTCCCACTGTTTCACAGAGTGCTGACCTCTACGTAGATACTCAACAGATACTGTTTGGTAGAATGATATTCTTAGCAGGTTGGAGTTTTGTTAGGTATTCCTCCCATTGAAAGCAGCTCTGGGGTATGTGTGAATTGCTGAAAATGGTTTTATAAAAGGAAAACATTTCAATCAGAGGATCTAACCTGAATGTTTCCATACGAATGATGATTACATTCTCTTTATAAAGCAATCCTCAATTATTGTAAACTTTCTCTTTATCTCATTTGGAGGTAGAGAAAAGATATTTTAGTGTCAGAAATAAAAATTTGGCATATAGAACAACTACATTTTGATGAAATCCTTTCATTTCTGGAAAAACTAGACTGATTATTTTACATACAGATGTTTTGTTTGGTCAAGTACAGAAATAGTTCAAATATTTCTATGAGAAACAAGAAAAAGAAAAGGTCTTATGACTTTTCTTTGGAGAATGCCAAATTGACAGGTTGCCCCCACTTCCTCCCACCTTCCATCTAATCTATCTTTGAACTTAGCCAAAGTAGAAAAGAATGTTGTAAAAACCTTCAGGGTTTAGTTCATAGCTGAGGCAATGAGCTCAGAGCTCTGCTCTTTGGTGGTTCCATCTGAACTGTCACCTCAGGAACGAACAACTTACAAAACATGCTTTGGATCCTAAGGGGTTTGGGTGAGAGGAAGAAGATGAATAAATGGAAATAGATTCTCACCACTGGAGAAAAAATTAGAAGTGCATGCCTTGCCAATGGTGGGTGGCAACACCATCCTTCTATGTGAAGAGCATCATAATAAAGACTATTTCTTTTGGGAATTCTATAATTCTTGAGTTCTACCTTTTTGCCATCTATGTTCAAGGTAGCCTTCAGTAAGGACTGTCCACCAGAACTGTTTTATTTAAGTACATATAACACAACACAACTCTAGAAAAGAAAACCAATTATTCTTAGGCAATTGTCAATGTTGTCATGACCACACAATTCTATGCTCGTGTCTTTCTGCTGTAGTGTAAGACAGAACACATACCTTTCATTTTATGACAAAATCTTGAGTATTAAGTTGTGTTTTATTATATGCAGGCTTATTGAGCAAATGGAGACTTATTCCTTGTCTTTGGGTAATCAATCAGTGGTGGAACCTAACATAGCAATCCAGTCAGCAAATTTCTCTTCAGAAAATGCGGTGGGGCCTTCAAATGTTCGCTTCTCTGTGCAGAAAGGTAAGCTGTTAATCTTACGTGCTTGTAACAGCAAAGAGCATTCTGCTACCGATGATGAATAATAATGCTCTACTCATGATAATGTAGACTTTTACAATTCTACTCTTTCCCTTCTCATAGGAGCTAGCAGTTCTCTAGTTTCTAGTTCAACATTTATACACACAAACGTGGATGGCCTTAACCCAGATGGACAGACTGAACTTCAGGTCTTGCTTAATATGACGAAAAGTAAGTCTCAAACTCTGTGACATTTAAAAAAATGGACTCGAATTCATAGAACTAATAACTTCTAATTTACTGAAGCAGAAATAATGTCTACTTAGTTTCATACTGAGTAATTTGCATTTGAGTATGTTTGAGCTCTGACATATTATGGTAATCTCAACTCTACTATTCTAAGTCAAAAAGATAATTTCTTTGTTTTTTCTTTTTTTCAACAGCCTTTTGGAAGGTAGCAGAATTGAAATGTTCAGGCCATGTACACAAATATGTTTTCTTACAAAAATCTTGCTAAGGTGGTTCTGTTTTACACTTACACATTTAAAACATATTCAATCACAAGCTCTGACCATGTTTACTAGTGGCATGACACTCTCAGGCTCAGATGCATCCTGCAGACCTAACACTGGAGAAGTCTATGTAATTGGCACAGTCATCATTTAGTAGTATCAATTTTAGGTTATCTCCACTCTATGGTGCCCACCATGTGCTCACTATCATCCTGCATATAACCTTTCAGAAATTCTTACATGTAACTTGAAGTGGTTGTATTTTTCAGTCTAAAAAAAATAAGTAAATCAAACACACACACTTACTTTTCATTTCTCCCCAAACAAAAAAACCCGATGTCAGAAAGTATATGTGTTAGATAGAATACATTTATAATAGCACTAAAAAAGAAGAGAGTATTATTCGTGAATCTGGCACTCTGGAATTTTGCTCTCATTTGCTTTGGCCACTTGCTTTGTGATGGTAAAGAATAAATCTAAGTCTTCTATGTTCTTGTGCATTTTTTCTTTTAATTTAAAAATACTTCATGCATACAGAAAAGTACAGAAAGTAATGCGAGCAGTACCTATGTAACTATCAGCCAGGTAAACAAATATCAATTTTTCCTATATTTGCTTCAGATCTCTTTAAAAAAGAGAGACACGATATTACAGTTGCACCTGAAGCTCTCTACCTCACAAATCACTGCAGCCTCAACCTCCCAGGAGGAAGCAATCCTCCAGCCTCAGCCTCCCAAGTAGGTGGGACTATAGGTGTGCCCTGCTAATTTTTTAAAAAACATTTAAATTTTTTTGTAGAGACAGAATCTCGCTATATTGCTCAGGCTGGTCTCAAAGTCCTGGGCTCAAGTGATCCTCCTGCCTCAGCCTCTTAAAGTGTTGGAATTATAGCCATAAGCCGCTGTGCCTAGTCTCATTCTTTTATTTTTAAAGAAAGAATAAAAAGAAACCTTGCTCCATTTTTAGGGTTAACTTTTCATTTAGTGTCCAGGAGAAACAATTTGGTGATGTCAATGTACTGTGAACAAAAGCCAGCAACCCATCCCTTTCTCTCCAGGTGGAGGCTCCAACAATGGCCACAGAGGAGGACAATTTGGGGGCTGTCGGGGCCTTGCCTGTCTCCCTCTCAAATCAGATGACTGAATACTCTGGTCTCACACCACAACGTTTTCCTTTTATCACTTGTGAAAGACAACAGAGTTTAGGAAATTAATTCAGTTAAAATGTATACTGTTGATGCTTCTGCTGTTTTAAATATGCCAACAGTTGTATAGGGTGTTAGGAGGCAGTCCTGGTTCTCTTTGACTGCTGCCACCAACAGGCTGGGTGCAAAACCCTCCGCAGCAGCGATGGTCTTTCAGGATCTTTGATGAACAGCTGATTCCTTTTTCCAATGTCCAGAAGATGTTTCACAGTAGCCAGCTAGCCTTGGGAGAAGCCCATGATTGTCATGACACACAGCAGGGGACAATAGTTGAAGAGATGGTGAAGAGTGCCTGCCTCAAAAACTCCACAGAAAAAGTGACTTGCACTCCTTGCTCAGTGACTTAAACCACTCGTCACCTTTGAACAGGAGACCGACCTCATCTGGGCTCAGCCATCCTGGTGTCCCAAGCTTTGCTATTTCCTGTCTCATATTTTATCGCTGCAGGAGGCAACATGGGCTGGGGCTACCCATATGTTGTGTTCACTCTCTCCATCTCTCATGTATAAAGCAAGACGTTTACTTTATACATGAGATCTTTGCAATACCTTTTTGAGGTGGATTAGTCAGAAATTCTCATTCCTGTGTAGAAGGTAAGGAAACTGAAGCTCAGAAAAAAAAAAATTAATATGGGTGGAATGGCCCGCCATGGGTTATATGTGTTATTTACATATTGCAATTAAGTAAAGGTTCAACCAGTAAACCATTTTTACTGTACTTTACTCAAATATTAAGAAGCCATGTACTTCTACAATAACGTGACATATTGTTTTTTGTTTACCCTACAGTTCACTTATTGATTTTAATGTCTTTTTCTCCCTATAGATTACACCAAGACATGTGGCTTTGTAGTTTATCAAAATGACAAGCTTTTCCAATCAAAAACTTTTACAGCTACATCAGATTTTAGTCAAAAAATTATCTCAAGCAAAACTGATGAAAGTGAGCAAGATCAGAGTGCTTCTGTTGACATGGTCTTTAGTCCAAAGGTGAGTTTTTCATTGCAGATGCAAGAAAAAAGTGTCCTCATGCTTTCTGTCTTTCTGATGGTGGCAGCTGAGACTGAGTAGAGTAACACAGGAGAAGAAGAGAGTAGGAGGAAAGGGGGTGTTTTCCATGAACAGAAATAATAAAAATTCAGACCACTCTTGAACACCAAAAGCAGGGATATGTTGAATAAAAGAAATCTACAGCAAAACTCTTCAAAAGGTTCTTTGATGTATCCATTTAAATATTCCTCCCAACCGTATCTATTGTCAAACTAACTAAATGCAAAGTTAACTAATTTAAATTTTATCTCCTTTTTTCCCTCTCCTTAATCATAATGAATATGCTAATGCTTAGTATATATTTAATTCATTTCTCAGATGACTGTCTTATACTACTTGATTTTTGTTTACCCAATTAAGTATTTAGAAATAATAATTGTAATTGTCTTATCAATTCACAGTACAACCAAAAAGAATTTCAACTCTATTCCTATGCCTGTGTCTACTGGAATTTGTCAACAAAGGACTGGGACACATATGGCTGTCAAAAAGACAAGAGCACTGATGGATTCCTGCGCTGCCGCTGCAACCATACTACTAATTTTGCTGTATTAATGGTAAGGATGTACATAGCAATCTCTTTCCAGATGAGAATTTTCCTTATACACAATTCTAGTATGTGCTCCTTGGAGATAACTTTGGGATTTAATTTACATAGATTCTCAACTCAGATTAAATAGAAAAACAAGAAATAAAGTAATAGGACTTAAGGCCTGGCGCGATGGCTCACGCCTGTAACCCCAGCACTTTGGAAAGCTGAGGGGGGCAGATCACAAGGTCAGGAGTTCGAGACCAGCCTGACCAACATGGTGAAACCCCGTCTCTACTAAAAATACAGAAATTAGCTGGGCGTGGTGGTGCATGCCTGTAATCCCAGCTACTCAGGAAGCTGAGGCCGGAGAATCGCTTGAACCTGGGAGACAGAGGTTGCAGTGAGCCGAGATCACACCACTGCACTCCAACCTGGGTGACAGAGTGAGACTCCGTCTCAAAAACAAAACAAAACAAACAAACAAAAATAGGACTAAGGTAAAGGCAAGTAGAATAGAAGTTTTTGCTATGTGGTCTTAGGATAGAGAGGTCAGAACTATGTATTTGATCAGGGGAAGGGAGCCCATGTGTGAAAGAAAAGCTGGTGGGCTCCATTCAACTAACTCACATGTTCTGAAGCATAAAGTTGTTATAGCCAGAGGTAAAGCTGTATAGCTGTGTGTCAGAGACAGGTTCAATATTTACTTAGCTATATGTGGACAGTTTAAATCAATTACCCAAAACTTTTCCCATTGAAATTGCTCAAGTTACTAAGTTTTTGCTAGAAGATATAAAAGAAAAACTCTTTAATCCCTTCAATTTGTCCCCTAGTTTCTCCGTGTATTCCTTAAGTCTTTTACCTCTAAAGCTATACTGTGCAAGTAACTGATAATACTTAGCTCTGGTGTGCAGCTGTGCATGCATCTCTCAAGGTTCTTGTGCTGACCCTTGTAAGAAGAGGGGCTTCTGTATGTTCTATTTCCAGACATCTATTTTTCTGGTGAAACAAAAAAAAGTTAGTTTATATACTTCATGGAATGTTTTTCATTCACAATGGAATGGGGAGTTACGGAGAGCGTTCTTCTCCTTAGTAAGGGACTATTAATGCTATGAATCTCCCAAGGAGAAGCAGATGTTTTCATTCCCCAGTAGCTATAATATAGCCATTTTTGGGAAGCCAGTGGAGACTGGTGGAACATACTGGTATAGCTTGCATTATCAAAGCATAGAACCTTGCTTTTTAAAGCTTTTTGAGATAACTATAGTTTTCTCATTTTAATTATAAAAGCTCTCTTCTTTTAATTCATTTGGATTATTTCTTTTCTAACTTGCATTACAGAGAGATCTGCTTTCTTGATCAGGAGATACAGGAGAAAAATTTAACTTTTTGATATCTTAAAGTCATAGGATCATTGATGAGCTATGTAAAGCTCAGGTTGCTATACATGTTAAATGATACAGTTTACTTTATTATAGTTATCTTTTCCCTTTCTTGAGGTTAGGCTTTCAGCTATTTCTTCTCATTAGTATCTGACTGCCTCAATGCCTACGTACCTACATTTGTAATTAGTTTTGGTTTGCAATATTTTTTTAAATGGCTGATTAAAATTGCATGTAAAGTAACAGCAAATCGGCTCTGAGTGAAAAGATTATTTTTAAAATCTGAAGACCTATAAACCTTATGATTCTTTTTGCATCTACTTAGTACACTACACACAAGAAACAACATAAAATTTTTGTTTTATTATTTTTAAATGTGTATTTTGTTTTTATTTTATTTCTATAAATGCAATACACAGGCATTGCATAAAGTATGAAAGTATACACTAAACAAAAATATACTGATATGGAAAAATGTTTATGAAACAGTAAAATGGCAATTCGAGCATAATGCTATTGGGTTAACAAACCCCTGTATGTTTGTGTAAGAGACATAGATAGTATTTTTAAGCATGTAAGAACAAAAGATAGGCTCTCAAGAGGTAGGTATGGTGTGGGGTAGCAGGCAGTATAAAGGAACATATGCTTTTTCTATTATGCCTCTATATTCCTTTCATATTTTACAAATAAGTATACACTGCTTTTCTAATTTTAACAACTTAAAAAATCAGAAAGTACAGATAAGCAAAATGAATTATACATATCCAACCCACCCTGTGACCACCACCACTACCTCACCAGATTTCTAAGATTACATACTCATATGGTATGTATTTATATATATATATATATGTATATACACACACACAAACATGTCGAGAGATATATAGCTATATTACATAAAAATAAGGCTTCCTTTAAAAAATTAACAGGTATGAGCATCTTTTCATATTTATGAAAATATTTCTGCAACTTTATTTTTAGTGCATCCACTTAGATATACTTAGAGTCCAGTTACACATAAAAATAATGTCATGAATAAGTGAGGCAACTTTTGACAATTTAGATCTAATTCAAACAATTCTGATTTTAGACATCAAGGAAAAGTATAAATAGTTGACTTGTGAACCACATGGGACAGTATGGGTCCACTTAATATGTAGATTTTTTTCAATAAAAAAAGTCTGCCCTCCACATTGGCAGGTTCTGCATCCACAAGGAAACGTGGATGGAAAAATAACACAGTATTTTCAGAGTGTAAAACTGGTATATGGAGGTCAGCTTTCCACATCAGCAGGTTCCACAGGACCAACTGCAGGACTTCAATATGCATGGCTTTTGACATCTGCAAGTTGTCCTGAAACCAGTCCCCCTGGGCAAATACCAAGACATGACTGTATATTTTTCCTTAACTGAATTAGTTAGATAATTATTCTCAAGCCTGTATACTTCAGGTAAACTGCTCAGCAATAAGGGGTTGATGTATTTCACTTTTAAATATATCAAGAGCTTTACAAAAGGAAGATATATCTGGCAATTGTCTGGTTAATTTGACCCATGTAACTCTGTGATGTTGACTTTCATTAACATTTCAGGGATGATTATTTAAAAACATGAGTCTTCACTTGTTTTTCAGACTTTCAAAAAGGATTATCAATATCCCCAATCACTTGACATATTATCCAACGTTGGATGTGCACTGTCTATTACTGGTCTGGCTTTCACAATTATATTTCAGATTGTCACCAGGTAAGAGCAGAAGCAGGCTCTTTTCAGAAGAGACATTGCTATCTTGATATAATTTACTCTGAGAATTCTCATAAGTATATAGTGTCTTTGAACTAGACGAGAACTCAGAGAGGTACTTATTTTACAGAGGAGGACATTCAGGCCTGGAAAGGCTAAGAAATACACACAAATAAATATGTAATTACAAATTGTGGCAAGTGCCTTGAAAGAAAATTATATGCCACTTATTTACAAGTTTGTCACATAAAATTTATGTGGTCCTGCAGCTCATTAATGCTATAATTCCTTAGTGTTGAATAGAACCATGCCTATCAATTTGTATTTGTAAAGGAGACATTGCAAACAGCAATTTTTTAAAAAAGTAATTTAAAAAATATATCAAGCTTTCAAATGGTGAAACGTTTTTCAAAAATATATAGAGTTTTCAAATGGTGAAAGTTTTTGAATCCCACACATTAAAGTCTAATTTTAAATAATGACCTATAAACAAACACTTCTCTCCACCTTGATCCCTTCATTCGAGGTCCAATTTTGTATCCCATTCATTATTTTTTGTCACATGTTACATTTGTTTAACTGCCTGTGGTCTTTCAGAAGCTTGTTCATTTATTACTTTATTCTGTTTACTGTGTGTTTCCTCTGTCAGCTTCACACTTCATGTTCATTTTGTCTTTCATGACATTGAAATTTTCAAGCATCCAGGCCAGTTACTTTGAAAAATGTTCCACAATGAAGATTTGTCTGAAATTTTCCTCATGAAGAGATGCAGGTTAATTATTTTTGGTGGGAATACTGCAATCATGGAATTTTTTTTTAGTGTGACTCAACAAGAAGTGCAGATCAGTTTGTCCCATTATTGTTGGCTAAAGTTTGATTCCCCATTTAAAGTGGTGTCTGCCAGATTTCCACATTTTTTCCCTGTGTAAATAATAGATGACTCGTGGGGTGCCACTTTGAGGCTGCATGATATCCTGTTTCCCAAAAATCTTTTACTTAATGATCTTGTTACTCATCCTTACTGGAACAAATTATTACATTAGTGGTTGAAAAATGGTGATTCTTCTAGGCTATCATTCTTTCTATATTTGTTTGCTATACTCTTTTGTAAAAAGCATACTTCCCAGTGTAGCCCCAGAGCTTTTTTATGTAAGAAGCATACTTCCCAACAGAGGGAGCCCCTTCATGTTGTTTTGTCATGTTTCAGTCTTTAGTCACTTCCTTATTTCAATCACAGCAAAACGATCATCTTTCACTTTCTCTGCCTCATACCTGAACGAGCCATTTCTCCAAAGAGCCAGAATTGTTTTCGATTCCTTTTCTCCCCTTTTTCACATTAAATGAGTCTCTTGCCATTCATTTAAAAGTTTTATAGTGAGTGCTTATGTTGTAAGGAGCTGAATACAAAACTATGAACAGACAGATAATCTCCCATCTCTCATGAAATATACACTGTTGGGGGGAGAAGGCAGACATTATAAAAATATCTACACAACTGAATATATAGTTACAAATTGTGGTAAGTGCCTTGAAGGAAAATTACATGTTTGTCATGTAAAATTAAATGCCTCTTAAATTTGTCTCATTATTTGTATTTCTATCATCACCACAGTTGTACTGACAATTATTTGGTCCCATAGGGATGAGTAATAGTTGCTGCATAACTAGTTTATTTGCCCAAACCTCACTCTTTTCATTTGTCATCAGATTTTTTTCCTCCTTCATCAATATGTTTTCTAGCACAATTATGCAACCATAGATGCCACTAAAATTCATCAGGAAACAGAAATAAAAATAAACGCCAGGCATGGAGGCTCACACCTGTAATTCCAGCACTTTGAGAGGCCAAGGCAAGAGGATTGCTTGAGCCCAGGAGTTTGAGACGAGCCTGGGCAATACAGCAAGATCACATCTCAAACAAATTTTTTTTTTTAAAAATAGAGAAAAAACAAAAAGACAAAATTTTATTGATTTTAAAATCCTGAATTACAAAATTTTCTTTGTTCTTGGACAGGTTCCCGTATAATAATAATGCACAGAATACAGACAGTCCCCTACTGACCATGGTTCAACTTACGATTTTTCAGCTTTAAGATGGTGCAAAAGTGACAGCATTCAGGATGTTTCTTGATTTATGATAGGGTTACATCCCAATAAACCCATTGTAAATTGAAAATATGGTAAGTTGAAATGATATTTTTAGTTTTCGATGGGTTTATTGGGATGCAATCTCATTGTAAGTTGAGGAGCATCTATATAGTAATAATCTATAAGAAGGGCCAGGCTATTTGAAAATCACCTCTTCTTCCTGTGGATTATAAATGATAAAATTAGATAAAAACTAGAATCTAATCTTACTTTTTTTTTTTTTTTTTTGAGACGGAGTCTTGCTCTGTCTCCCGGACTGGAGTGCAGTGGCGGGATCTCGGCTCACTGCAAGCTCCGTCTCCCGGGTTCACGCCATTCTCCTGCCTCAGCCTCTCCGAGTAGCTGGGACTACAGGCGCCCGCCACCACGCCCGGCTAATTTTTTTTGTATTTTTAGTAGAGACGGGGTTTCACCGTGGTCTCGATCTCCTGACCTCGTGATCTGCCCGCCTCGGCCTCCCAAAGTGCTGGGATTACAAGCGTGAGCCACCGCGCCCAGCCTAATCTTACTTTTATGTAAAAAGATTCTTTTGAGTACTTTTTGCAGTTCTGGTCATTAAACCTCTCAATAGATTTAATGAAATTTTGAATTGTCCAGAAATCTCAACTAAAATGTCAAGCAGATGGACTGAGTTCTGTTTGAATGAAAGCTTTTTTATTCAGTGTGGGAATCCAAAGATCAAGAGAGGTCATGATGAAACATCATAAAAACATAAAGAATATATAATGGGCAAATAGACTTCATCAAATTATGAGTTATTAAGAATAGAGAGGTACTTGAAGGTTAGAACTTTAGGCACAGTAATAGACCTGGGAAATGGTATTCCAAGAGATCTTGAAGTCTGAAAAATCCAGAAGGCTTTAGATGGTAGTGAGTAGAGATTTTATCTTTATTGGTGTAGAACTGTCTGCCATAGTATACATGAAAGTGTAACATGCCTTTAAGGGGATATAAGGATATATCTGCCTTTAAGCAATAAGGAAAATAATACATGTACAAAAAAGAATATCATATTTTACTTTTGAGATAAACTTTATTAAGAGAAATCTTGCATTCTCTGCCAATCTGAAGATACACATGTGGGCTAGCACAGAATATATACACGAACTACACACACCACACCATACATACACACACTCCACACCACACACACACACACACACACACACTCATACACACTCAAACTCTCATACTGCCTTCTGAAGATTACTGGTAAACAAGGCTGGCCTGCAGACAAAATCAGAGAAACGGCTGCTCTTTCAGAGCAAAGACATTAGGTAAGCACGAGAAGGGGAAAAAAAAAAGAAATTTTAAAGGGCACTTGGTTGTACACCCAGAAATTATATCTTCCAATAAAGGGACAGTCCTTGGGGATGATTTACATTCAAAGTGTGGTTCAGGACATCTTGACCATCTGACAATCAGCAAGCATTTCCCAAAATGTAGTCCTTGAAACATTAGTCCTGGGGAGATTCTTGATGAAAATAAGGTTCTGAAAAGTCTTGCGGAAAAGATATGTGAAATTTTGTTGTGTATAAACCATTTAAAAAAACAGTAATCATTAGTCTACTTAAATTATAAAGAATAGCATCAATAACAATAGGCCATGAAACAAATTAAAAATATTTTTACCTAATTTAAATCTTCGTGGAAGCTTCACTCTTTAAACGTAAAGTAAGCTGAATTTCACCTAATTTTGTTTTAAAGCTATTACACTGTTATGGGAAATTCTTAAAAAATTGTATTTGGCCTTATTTTAAAAATTTTAAGTGAGTTTTAAAGATAAATTACATTTTAAAACTCAAGAGACTTTTTCTCTACATTTAAACATGAGTTCATCTACTAATGTGCAGAGTTTTCTATTATAAAAATGTTAAAACTCCACATAGGGCCTCTTCTACAGATGGCCTTCACATAAGCTTGTAAATCTAGAGTAGAACTTATTACCTAGCGTTATATTAAAAAGCTGCCCCAAAACTCAGTGGATAGAAACACATATTATTTCTAATGATTTTGTGGCTTGTCTGGGTTCAGCTGGGTAATTTTTCTACTGGTCTTGCTGGAGTCTTGCAGTCAGATGGCGGCTGGGCCAGAGTCATCTGGAGGTTCACCTAAGATGCTGGGGCAGCTGCGTCTTTCTCCCTCTCCATACAGTCTCAGAGGACTTCCATGCAGTTTTTTTTTTTTCAGCAAGGTGGCTGGGCTTTTTACACAGTGACTCAGAACTCCAGGAGCACAAAAGGAAAAGCTGTCAGTGTTGTAGGACTTTCTCCTTTGTGCAGCTAAAAGCTGAGTTCTTGTGTCACACGACCATGGAAGATTAGGCTCGCAGACACTTTGAAGGGTGAAAAAGACAGGGTTAATCGGGTGAAAAGGAAAAAAAGGGAAACAGGGACTCTCAGCAAAGTGAGAGTCCTGCTACTAGGCTTCCCTCCGTGCAGACTGAATCCACGGATACCTCCTCGGAAGAGGAGAGGCCAGGCTCCTCCCCTCTGCAAAGGGCGGGAACTTCCCACAGCTCCACCCCGTTCTCCCAGTGCGCAGGTCAGTTGGAGGTTCTCCCGGTACACCTTTATACTAGGTTGTCTCACCTGGAGGGCCATGTTATGACTTTTATGTTCCTCAGGCACTTGTGCCTTTGTGGAAACTTTCATTCATTAAAGAAAGATTAAAAATTATATTTTATGATTGCATTGGTACAAAGATGAATATATTAATATTCTTTGAGCTAAGAGTTCTCTCTTTTCTTCTACATCTAAAAGAAGTTAAAACATTACTATGGGATATGAACACTAAGCACTATTGTGTCTAATGGATAAGTCGGCCTTGGCTGCCAGGCCTTCTGTTGCATCCCATCAGTTACATCAAGGTACAGGCCAGGCTACTGTGAAGGGACTATGCAGGGCTACCTACCAGGAAGTAGCATTCACTGGGGGCCATCTTTGGAGATTAGCTATCACTTTTGATCAGAACACAGTTTCAAGAAAAGATACGTCAACCTGTATCTTTTAACTCATGACTTTTTGGAAATGATAAGAGGAGAGTATAGTTTTCTGATGTAATCGAGAATGTAGATTTACCAGCTGTCCCCACTGGGCTTTGAACTGAACTTATATTGGGCAATAATATCTTTGTTCCCAGAAATTTCACTGCAGTTTGTTTTGTGCAGTTGTTTTGTTTCATCTAATTTTTTATATTAATTTACTTATTTTCAGGAAAGTCAGAAAAACCTCAGTGACCTGGGTTTTGGTCAATCTGTGCATATCAATGTTGATTTTCAACCTCCTCTTTGTGTTTGGAATTGAAAACTCCAATAAGAACTTGAAGGCAAGTGATGGTGACATCAATAATATTGACTTTGACAATAATGACATACCCAGGACAGACACTATTAACATCCCGAATCCCACGTGCACTGCGATTGCCGCCTTACTACACTATTTTCTGTTAGTGACATTTACCTGGAATGCACTCAGCGCTGCACAGCTCTATTTCCTTCTAATAAGGACCATGAAGCCTCTTCCTCGGCATTTCATTCTTTTCATCTCATTAATTGGGTGGGGTAAGTGTTTGCATCTCCCCTTTCTCAGGAATTTAATTTTGTGGAAATCATTTAATTTAAACACTTACTGGAGGCCTAATAGTCCAAGGCCTTGACGTAATTAAGAGGAGATAGAAAATGTAGTGATTGCTGAGAATACTTTCTGTCTAGTAGCTTATATTCCAGTGAAGGAGGCAGACACGATCAAGGCAAGAATACGAGATACATGATAAACTAACTTAACTAACTTAAAAATGTTAATTTCCTTTAACATCTCTTTTTATTAATTTTATTTGAGATTTAGGCCACAAATAATTAACTTCCAGCTACTTTAAAAGAAATGTTTCAAGAAAGACAATCAGAGTGACTCTTTAAGCAAAAATATTTGAAAAATTTATTGGGTTCCAGCAAAGGAAGACTTGTTTCAGGATATCTAAATTTAAATGTATTCAAGTGATGGAGGAATTATGCTACTGAAACATGACAATTCTGGTTAGAGTTACAAAGAAACCAGAAATAGGATTGATATGTAGAGCCATCTCTAAAAGGGAAGGGAAAACACTTGGAGAAAAATTATATCCACTGTCAACCCACAGCTGTGGGATCACTTTGTATATTGTCCATCGTGAAAACAACATACATCCTGAAGAGGGTCAGATGTATAATTCATGTATGGTCTTTTATAATTAATCCAAGTCTGGATAAATCATTAATTCTGTGCCTCTCTTTATCACATAGGAGTCCCAGCTATAGTAGTGGCTATAACAGTGGGAGTTATTTATTCTCAGAATGGAAAGAATCCACAATGGGAATTAGACTACCGGCAAGAGAAAATGTGAGTTTATATATTTTTAAATGTCCAATTGTTTGACCTAAGAGTGTAACTGTTCAGTGCTATTGACTCCAAGTATCACTGTAATTTGCATTTCACTTTATAATTGTCATGTTTAGTGGTAGACATTTGAAATTCTCAAAGAACACATTATATTTTAAATGTGATGACATGGAAATCTCCCATAAGTCCTTTTGTAAAGCAAGTCATCAACTTTGAAATTTATAAATGTGAACTTTCTTATGTTAAATTTGTCTTCTTTCATTAAATCTGAAAATCATGATACAATAGGTATTATCCTTAGTAATCCTATATCTTAGTTTTCTCATCCAGAAAATGGGAATAACAATAATAGTAATTCCTGTTCTGGGGTTACTTCAGGGGATCAATCAAGTGTGAAAACATTTAATAACTTGAACACTCTCCATATGTCTCACTCATATAAACCAATTCTATGTTGATATGATTTTAATGGATATTTCATGATGATTTATCATACATAACAAATTCTTACTGTGATTCCAGTGTGAATAATTAACTGTTGTAACAGAAGCATCTGACTGTATGACATTTGCTTTTTTTGTGTGGGGGAGAAAAGAAAGTGGAGCTGAACTGAGACTCAACTCTTTATATGCGTTTCTGCTACCAAATGGCAACTGCTCTTCAATTTGTCTTCCCTTCTCATTTTATAAATCTAATTATTCTTATCTCCAAATTCCACCTGCAGTCCCAAACCAACACAAATGAAAGCAAAACTTTTGGAAATGGGCAAGTACACCAAGGGAAGGCTGTGGTGTCAGGGAACTCACCTCTTTCTCAGGGGCTGATCATGCCCAGCTGTAGGCTGGGGAGCTGACCGCCCGGCCTTATTTCATGCTCCCAGACACTACGTTTGATTATGGTTAAATATCGTTTTAGGTTTTAAAATTTTAACACCACGAGAAGAAATATCTAATTAGAGATACCCAAGGTGCAAATATCTCACAGGGGAGGTAATTCACTTCAAATTGCTTTATTAATTGGTGTTAACCAAGGCACAGGGCTAGACTCACTCTTTTAAAAGTCTTCAGAAGAAAGAAGCCAACTGACTTAAATTTATTCACACTGAGCTATAAATAATTAAGGGCAGCTCCTTTCCTGATTACGTGTTAGTTTTTGGGGAAGATACGAGGCAACTGATAATAAGAGAAGCTGGGGAGAGAGGAAAGGATGTGTGACATAAGCCTCTACCTCCTCCCGGACTTTCTCCCCCACCTTCCACCCTACACACATGCCATCAAGGGCCACATTTCTTCAGGATGTATTGAGACTCAGGAGGGATTATTTTTGGTTTTCCTGAGTTATTCTCCTAGCAGTTGCTCCTCAAGAGCCTGTGCACTCCCCTGTTGCTCCAGTTCTGCCAATCATCCTGAAATCCCTGACCTAGTTACCTGAAGTACTGCTGTCTCTGCATAGACCCAGTTACAGGGTGAATGTAGGGCAGGCCACATTCCTCTTTAATGTTCTACCCCCAGTTCTTTGTACCACTACCACGTAGGCTGTTTCAGACATTCCCGAAGGGTTGAGGTTAACATGGGAAATTATAATTGGGGGGAAATTTTTCAAGTATTGCTTTTACGCTGAAGCTGTTTTTCCCTATGTTCCATGGCAAACCTAGGAGTTAAACACTTCATCTGCATCCAATTATAATGCTCTCCAGACCTCAAGTCCATAGCTATTTGTCAGATCAACCTCCACCATCCTGAAGATAAACTTGGCACTATTTTATTTATGGATGGACTTATTATTGTATCTGTTAGAGGCAAGAATGCCTTTGCATTTTTAAATTCATTATAGAGAATGGAACATCATCTCAGGTTCCTCCTAGGTCATTCAGATTAGAAATATGATTTGTAATAATTTAAATTAAAACTATTCCAATGCAAAAAAATTTAGAAATCCTTTTGAGTGTAGAATAATGGTGTTTTACAAAACTCCAGGGGAAAGAAAATAAAATTAATTGAATGCCAAATATGTGCCATAGCTTCTCACATCACTGTAATACCTAATGGCCTATCTGACACCTCCACTTGACTGTGTAATAGACATCTCCTCAACTTCCCTCCCATACCTGCTCATCTCATCATCTTCCCCAGGTAATAGTAATTCTATCCTTCTAGGTGCTCAGATTTTGGAGTCATTCTTAATTCCCCTACATACCACATCCAACCCATCAATGGATTATTTTGCTTTACTTTTAAATGTATCAGGAATCAGACTATTTCTTAACATCTCCTCTCCTGGTCCAAACTACCCATATTATTGCAATAGACTACTAGCTATTAGGTTGGTGCAAAAGTAATTGCAGTTTTTGCCATTACTTTTGTACCAACCTGATATTTCCTACTATTGCTCATGCTGTTCTCTCAGCACTCTACCTGGAGTAATGCTTTTAAAACTCAAGACAGATCATGTCATGTCTCTCCGTCTTGTCTAGGGTACAAGCAATCACCCACAAAGCTCCTACATAATTTGTATCTTTCCACTAATCTTATCCATTTACTGTGGTTCAGCCACACTAGCCTTTTTTTCTTTCTTAAGCTGTCACCTCAGGGCCTTTGCATTTGATGTGATTTCTGCCTGGAACACCCTTCCCCATCATCTACTTCAGGTCTTTGCTCAAATGCAGCTTTTTTCCATGAGGTTTTCCCTGACCACTCTATTTAAAATGAAACATCCCTCCCCTCCACACACATATACACAGTAATTTCTACTCTCATTACCTGATTTACTATTTCTCCATGGCATTGGTCACCATCTGACATATTGTGTATTTTATTTACTTTGTTTTATCTATTTCTCTGCACTAGAATGTAACCTCACTAAAGAAGGGATTTTTGTTTTGTCCACTGCTGATACCTTGGTGTCTAAAACAGTGTCTAGCACATAATATGTACTCTGTAAATATTTGTTAAATGAATTAATTAATTCTTTCAACAATGCCAGTAGGTGGTTACTATTATTCTCACCTCAGATGAGAAAAAAACACCACTACAACCACCACCACCAAAAAACAAAACAAAACAAACGCCACAAAACAAACACAAAACAGGTACAATGAGGTTAAATAACTTTTTCAAACTTTTTTTAAACATTAATATTTAAAAAATGCCCATCAAGGCCGGGCACAGTGGCTCACGCCTGTAATCCTAGCACTTTGGGAGGCTGAGGCGGGTGGATCATGAGGTCAGGAGATCAAGACCATCCTGGCTAACACGGTGAAACTCCATCTCTACAAAAAAAAAAATACAAAAAAATTAGCTGAGGCCGGGCGCGGTGGCTCACGCTTGTAATCCCAGCACTTTGGGAGGCCGAGGAGGGCGGATCACGAGGTCAGGAGATCGAGACCATGGTGAAACCCCGTCTCTACTAAAAATACAAAAAAATTAGCCGGGCGTGGTGGCGGGCTCCTGTAGTCCCAGCTACTCGGAGAGGCTGAGGCAGGAGAATGGCGTGAACCCAGGAGGTGGAGCTTGCAGTGAGCCGAGATTGCGCCACTGCACTCCAGCCTAGGCGACAGAGCGAGACTCGGTCTCAAAAAAAAAAAAAAAATGCCCATCAGTAGGAGACAGTTTAAAGTTATAGTATATTATTTCACTTTTCTAGTGGGTAGAATTCTTGAAAGTCATAAGTCCTCTCAAATGTATAAAATGCAGAGGGATGTTAACGTTTAGCAGATCTTTCAGTTGAGTGAATGTCAATATGTCAATAGTGTTAATAGCACAAAGAACCAGTATGTACACCTTTCTTAGTCGGCTGAAGTAATTTTTTTTTTCCTCCACAGCTGCTGGCTGGCAATTCCAGAACCCAATGGTGTTATAAAAAGTCCACTGTTGTGGTCATTCATCATACCTATAACCATTATCCTCATCAGCAATGTTGTTATATTTATTATAATCTCGATCAAAGTGCTGTGGAAGAATAACCAGAACCTGACAAGGTAAGATTCCCAATGAATGGGAAGCTGCCAGGCAAGGCTCATCCAGCACTTAACACAGCACCATAACACATCCACAGTTCCAGGAGCTTTCAAACTCAGACAATGGCAGGGCTATGTGGTTTGCAGGAGAAATTTTTCTCTTATACTTTGACCCAGAAAGTGGATCTTCTCGTCTTCTCACATCAGTACAGTCTGCTCTCAATATCCTGGGTTTCCACATCTGTGGATTCAACAAAGCGAGGATCAACTAAAAACTAAACCTAGACTTCAAGAAAAAAAATTTTCTTCCCTTATCCTAAATATTCAAGAAATCATATTTGGATAATTAAGGAAATGAGAGGGTTGTGGGGAAATGCTGGTACCTGGATTTTCATTTTATTAATACAATCCAGTACCTGTTGGCTATATTTTACATGTATTGCTTGAATTACACAATAGCACTAAAATTTCTTGTTTATTTTATTTTATTATTATTTTTTGAGACAGGGTCTTGATCTGCCATCCAGGCTGGAGTGCAGTGGCATGATCACAGCTCACTACAGCCTCAACTTCCTGGGCTCAAGCGATCCTCTCCCCTCAGCCTCCAGAGTAGCTAGGACTACAGGCACACACTACCATGCCCGGCTAATCTTTTTCTATTTTTTATAGCGATGTAGTCTGTAAAAAAGAGGCTGGTCTTGAACTCCTGGGCTCAAGTGATCCTTCCCAGTTGGCCTCCCAAAGTGCTGAGATTACAGGCATGAGCCACTGTGCCCAGCCTTAAATTTTTTAAATTAGTGGCAAACATACAAAAATTTGGAGAGCTCACTTAAAAATTAAATTTTCAGCAGGGTACAGTGACTCATGCCTGTAATTCCAGAACTTTAGGAGGCTGAGGCAGGTGGATCACCGGAGCTTGGTAGTTTGAGACCAGCCTGACCAACATGGAGAAACCCCATCTCTACTAAAAATACAAAATTAGGCGGGTGTGGTGGCACATGCCTGTAATCCCAACTACTCGGGAGGCTGAGGCAGGAGAATCGCTTGAACCTGGGAGGTGGAGGTTGTGGTGAGCTGAGATTGCACCATTGCACTCCAGCCTGGGCAACAGGAGCAAAACTCCATCTCAAAAAAAAAAAAAAAAAATTGAATTTTCTCTTGGAAAAATTGGAATATCTGGCCACTCTAAGCTGACATTCCCTGGGGGGGGTCATGTGCTTTCTGATTTACCAGTTCCCATCCGTACTGCTTCTCTCCCTTCTACAATCTTTCTGGCTCCAGAAAGCATTTTCATTGTCATCCCTGATATACAACAAGAGCATTCGTTTGGAGAGACAAAAAACAGAAACTATTAAAAACATATACTCTACCCTTCCTGACCCCATCTCCATAGCATAAATTGATTGGAATATAGTGCTAATGAGACTATGAGTTCAGATTTAATTCTGTAAGATTTTGCTCATATAGTAAGTAGACTTAATAAAAGCAAGCACATCTGTGAGCTTATAGCAAGCTTACAAATAGATCCACTTAGTAATACCAGATAAGTAAAAGCCACCTTCTTTAGTGGGACTATATCTTTTTTTCCCTTTTAATGTTAACATTTTATTTAAACCAGTACAAGCACCATGCTTAACAAAAGACTGTCCAAAATAAACATGCAATATGAACTAGCAGAGACTGAAACCACAGCTTAAGAAGTTGTGCCAGTTGTTGTTGTTTTTAAATGATGGCAGAGAACTGTTAAAGACTAAACCATTAATGTTTCAAGCCTCCTGAATGAGATTATATTGGACCATCGAAATCAGTGGGAAGTGCCCTGGCATGTTAATGATCTCAAACAATATTCAAGTAATTATATTTATATGAATTACACTCCAAAAAGCAAGAAAATACAATTTCTATCACAAGATTACTGTTTATAAGCACTGATTTGAAATGTCAAATGGCATAATAAAAACAGATTTCTCAAGAATATTCAGCTTTGGACCATTGGTTTTAAGTGGCCTAGAAGATTATTACATTCTTTCAGAAATACAAAATAAGACTTGTCCAGAAATGTTTGAAACACATCCTCACAAAAGTTGTAATGGCTCAAACTCTATAGATTCTAGTATTATCAGTTTATTGAACAAATAGGGAAAGCAACCATAGTAAGAATACTTGAATTTATAGAATACAAGTTACCCTCTACTTCCACCAAATATCAGCATTTAAACTTTTATGAAAATATCTATTCATCACTAGTCCACATATGGATTAATGACATTGCTCAGGTTTTAAAAGTAGTTCAAACAGTTTTTAAGTACACCTTCCTTAATATCTATATGGGTTGGGGGGAAACAGCCAAATTTAATTTGGCAATAAACTCCCCTAACTGGAAATTTTTAGCTAAAGTGTTAGACAAGGATATAGTTTATGGCTACATTTGACTCCCGAAAATAGGAGATAAAAAGGGAGGGAAAAGTGCTGACACAAATTTTGCCACACAGATTATTCAGTAATGACAGTAAAAAAATTTAGCAACACGGTCTTAACAGTATGTTTAACTGCACTAGGCATTTAGTAAACTTTTAGAACTAGACAATTTGAACATTTATTTTAGAAGTCAATTAAACAAAAGCAGTCAACCAACTTTTTTCCTAATATAATTGCATCAATACCAGAACAAAGTGATCACTATTTAAAACTCAGACATTTTGGAATTTCAGCATAGTAACCTGAGAAGTTTTCTTCATGTGTGTTTTTGTTGTCATAGAAACCACACTAAATAATACTGTGATTGCCAGTTGATTTTATTTTGACATTAGATGCTATGCAGAACTTATGCAGGGCCAACAATTTCAAAACTAACGTTGACTTAGAAGATCATGAAGGAGGGTCCCAGGAAAAAAGCTGCTGCCAAAAAGGAAAGAATGATTAAGACTGAATGGGAATAGTTGTACCAGAAAGATACGGAATATAAAAACTGGAATTATGAAACCTGGAATTATTATTCGGGGGATGGTAGAAAAAAGACACTAAATAGGAAATATACTTGAAAAGAACAATGCAAAATTTAGTAAGATGAAAGGGAAATCTATACAAATGTTTGAGAACACTTTAGAGCATGGGATTTGTAAATCTCCCCATAGAACAGATAAAATAAAAATGTCCTACTGATCCTCTAGCCTCAATCTGTTGCGTTGCAAAAAACATGTTATTGACTAGGAGTCAGGCAAGCTCAGAAAAGCATGGTTTATCACAGCTCTTCGCTCCTGTTAAAGAGAGTAGGGGAAATAAGAGTTCTAATGTATAGCAGGTTAATATTATCTGACATTATGGAGGACCTCCAAATTTAAAAATAAAACTAAAACATGCAAGAAAAAATAAGGAACTTCATTTAAAAATACATTCTTGCAGCACTAGTTTCTCTTATTCCTGAAAACCAGGTGAAACAAAACGTCATTTCCTTCATCTAAAAACATTAAAAACACTCTCCACTCACTTGGATTACATTTGCATTTCTACAGAATTATATGCATGTTATTCTCCAATATCAAAATACCTGTTTAAAGAATTCTTAAACTTCTGGGTGGGTTTTCTCTCTCTCTGGAAATTGGAACAAAGATTCTTTTCCCTCCAAGAACCCAAACAAACACCTACTCTAGAACTTCCTCATCTCCAACTAACTTTCTATTGCTTCCTGACTTCTAAATTAGTGAAGCCAAGGTTGAGAACAGAAGATGTTCTATTCAATATCGTGAAAATTCCAACTATCTTTACTTCTCACAGAAACCTCAAAAATAAAATGCAAAGAACATATGAATGGAAAACATGCCAAAATTTAAATTTTGCTAGTTTTGAGATGACTAAGATGTTAATATAAGAATTCACTCACCAAATTTGGTTAGTCTCTAGACCTGTTATCAAATTAATGTTCAAAGGTTACTTATATATTTGTTTTTACAAGTATGCCAAATAACAGAATCCTTGCTTTATGCCAAGAATACCATCATCTAACAAGACTGGTTTAGTTAACTATTCAAGCATCCAGTTCAGAATATCTTCTGACAATTAGGATATAAGACCTGATACTGATAATGTTATTAACTATGGCCAAAGTTTTAAGTTAATTTTTTCCTATGGCACAAAACTAATCACAAAGTACACCCAAAGTTATAATTCTCGACTGCCATGTATTCACCAATGCAAGCAGATAGTCAGAATTTTAAAAATATGAAGTTGATTTTATTATAAATTTCAGATATACACATTAGAAAATTATTTTATTTGGACTCTTTAAAAAAGTATTAATTTCACCAAATCTGGAATACTGGCAGTGTAAAAGTCTTAAACTAACTTTAAAGCTAACAAATCAAAGGCACAGTATTAACACATTTAAAATAATTAGTGTTGACAGGACATTAAGCAGTGCTTTATAAATGAAATGTTATTAACCTAGACGCAAAACTGTTTAGAAATGACGTAAAAGGAATGAAGCCCTTGATTATTAAAACCCACCAATTTCTAAGACTAAGATGCTATTTTCCATAAGGAGAAAAGCTAACAGTCATAATTCTATCATCGAATCTAACTCCCTAACCTTAAAAATTAGTGATTGATGAACATAGTTTCTAGACTTGATTAAAAAGATACAGGAAACCAAACAAGATGCAGAACTGATCAATGTACTTGTAATGCAGGTTACACTACAGTAAATTATTCATGGCTTAATACTGGGTCACTCAAGTCTTTGACCCCAAATCAGTTTCAATGATTTGATAAGTGATAAAACGCTATTTTCATAAATAAACTGCTAATATCCAGTATTTGTCAAAAGGAGGCAACTCTTGTCTCTCACAATCTAATATATCCACATTCCAATGGAGTCTGTAAATAGTAACAAATTTATAGAAATTAGTCACAAGAGTGCAAAAAGTCCGTGGAGAAAAGTAATCCACCTAATAATTACTAATATAAGGAAACACTGTACAAAGTTTCATTACTATGAAGATGATTTCCTCTTTGATCAAACTTTGCACAAATGAAGAATTTTTCTTTACTGCAGAAAACAAACTGTAAGTAACAATGCATTTTTAGACACAAATAAGTATTTATGTCTGGTTCCAGTATGGTAGGGTTAATACATAAATACTTTAGAAACACAGAAGTTCACATTAGTGGAAAAATCCAAGTTTCTCACGTAACCATTCTTCAGTCAGTTCTTCTGTATTTCTTATTTCAAATACCTTGGTTAGTTCAGCTGTCTGGACTAGCTTATTCTTACTCCCAGCATATATCATCGTTGTTCAGGCTTACATCCAACAGGACTGGAGAAAATAAAGCACAGAGGATATGGAACTCTCCCATCCATTATGTTGATATTTATAACTATACACAATGAAACGAGGTTGTCGTTCAGGTAGTTCATCTCTAAGTTCATCTGGTGAAATACCCTTACTTTCCTCATCCAGTACCACCAGGCGTTTATCCTTGTCAATCTTCATTATAATAGCAACACTGTTCGTTTCTTTGTGAAAACGAGACTTTCTCAGCTTTTCCACTAAATCTTCAACAACATCAAAACCACCAAAGACCCACTCATTTCCTTTCTGCCGTCAGCGGCCTGTTGCCTTCACTTGGGCACCTTTTTCTGGTGGGGCTATATCTTAAATATGTACTTTACAGATCAAGGTTAAGTATCATTCTTCCTATATGAATGGTAGTTCATATTAAGGAGAAATACGGTAAAAATATTATCACTGATAAACATTAAAAGTATGTTTACTGAACATAAGTGGTGAGAGTGGAAAGAAAAAATAGTATGTTTAATAGCAATGCAGAAAAACCTTGGTAAAGGCTTCTTTGCCTAATTGCAAATTAGGATATATTTCCTTCATACAAAAATTATCATGTTTGGCCACAGATACCTTGTATTGCTAAATGTTGATTGATAGACTATGGTTCATAAATTGTCCTAGTTATAATGACAAGCAGACTGTGATTTAATTAAGTAACTTTCATGTGTTCAGTAGCTACATAACAAATTGCCCCAAAACTTAATCGTGAAAAATGACAAATGGTTATTATTTGCCATGAGTTGAGTGCTGGCTGGGTAGTTCTGTCTTGACTGGCTTGGATGCTTATTAATGATTGAGGATGACTCACTTTTTTTTTTTTTGACATGGAGTCTTGCTCTGTCGCCCAGGCTGGAGTGCAGTGGCGTGATCTCAGCCACTGCAACCTCTGCCTCCTGGGTTCAAGCAATTCTCTGCCACAGCCTCCCGAGTAGCTTGGATTACAGGCGTCCGCCACCACACCTGGTTAATTTTTTTTATTATTATTATACTTTAAGTTCTGGGTTACATGTGCAGAATGTGCAGGTTTGTTACATAGGTATACCTGTGCCATGGTGGTTTGCTGCACCCATTAATCCATCACCTACATTAGGTATTTCTCCTAATGTTATCCCTCCCCTAGCCGCCCACCACTGACAGGCCCCAGTGTGTGATGTTCCCTCCCTGTGTCCATGTGCTTCCATTGTTCAGCTCCCACCTATGAGTGAGAACATGCAGTATTTGGTTTTGTGATCTTGTGATAGCTTGCTGAAAATGATGGTTTCCAGCTTCATCCATGTCCATGCAAAGGACATGAACTCATCCTTTTTTATGGCTGCATAGTATTCTATGGTGTATATGTGCTGCATTTTCTTAATCCAGTCTATCATTGATGGACATTTGGGTTGGTTCCAAGTCTTTGCTATTGTGAATAGTGCTGCAGTAAACATACGTGTGCATATGTCTTTATCGTAGAATGATTTATAATCCTTTGGGCATATGCCCAGTAATGGGATTGCTGGGTCAAATTGTATTTCTAGTTCTAGATCCTTGAGGAATCGCCACACTATCTTTCACAATGGTTGAACTAATTTACACTCCCACCAACAGTGTAAAAGTGTTTCAGGTGCCACCAGGGTATGAAAAGAAAAAAAAAAAAGAGCTCCTGTAGTTAGTTTGGTGTCTGCCCAATTGGCCACTTGGTTTTGTGCTTGAAACCCAGGGCCCTGGTGGGGCAGGCACCATAGGGAATCTCCTGGTTTGCGGGTTTCAAAGACCGTGGGACAAGCACAGTATCTGTGTGGGAGTTCCTCAGGCTGGACCCTCACAGCTTTCCTTGGGTAGGGGAGAAAATTCCCCAACCCCTTGCACTTCCCAGGTGAGGTGACACCCCACCCTGCTTCGGCTCGCCCTCCATGAGCTGCACCCACTGTCCAATCAGTCCCAGTGAGATGAACCGCGTACCTAAGTTGAAAATGCAGAAATCACCTGCCTTTTGCGTTGATCTTGCTGGGAGCTGCAGACCGGTGCTGTTCCTATTCGGCCATCTTGAATCCTTCATGACTCACTTTTATGTCTGGTGGTTGGTGTTTGGTTGATTTTAGTAGCAACTGTTCAGTTGGGAAAGCTCATCTCTGCTCCACATAGTCTCTCATCTGCCATTAAACCAGCCCAGGCTTCTTAACATAGTGGTCTCTGGGTTCTAAAGAGGAGTGAGGGAAGGCAAATTAATAAACAGATGCTTTCAAGTCTCTGCTCGATAAATTTGCTAATGTCCCACTGGCCAAATAAGTCACATGGCCAAGCCCAGCATCCAAGGGCATAGACTTTCCACAAGAGGAAGGAGATCACTCTGCATCTAACTAATCTTTCTCTCCCTCATCAGCTTAAGGCTCAGGAAGGTCCCAGGTGCCAGAAAAGGGAATTCCTCCATTGGCTGATCTGTAGTAATACTCACAAAATGAAAATTCCATTTCAATGAGGAAGTTGGTTCTTGAAATTTGCCTGCTTTAGCATTAAGGAGCTGTGTTTGCCTGAGATTTTAAACAAGTATCAATGTATTCAAAATAAAGCTTGCTAAATCAGATTTTCTCCAGAATGATGTAAGACTTAGCATCATTTTTCCACCTGGAGCATAATACTGTTAAGTGAGCAATGTATATGGGCAGCTGAATATGCATTCTAAATAGGAGAGTAATAATGATGTTGATAAGTAAAACCCTAATGAACCACATTATTTTTCTTGTTTTCTTTCACCCAGCACAAAAAAAGTTTCATCCATGAAGAAGATTGTTAGCACATTATCTGTTGCAGTTGTTTTTGGAATTACCTGGATTCTGGCATACCTGATGCTAGTTAATGATGATACCATCAGGATAGTCTTCAGCTACGTATTCTGCCTTTTCAACACTACACAGGTATGGTGTGGATTAGTCTGAAAGTAGCAGAATATGCAGTGGTGGAGATATCATCTTGTTATCTTAGTTACCTTTAAGAGACTATTTTAAAAAAATCTAGGCCAGGTGCGGTGGCTCATGCCTGTAACCCCAGCTCTTTGGGAGGCCGAGGTGGGTGGATCATGAGGTTGGGAGATCAAGACCATCCTGGCTAACATGGTGAAACCCCATCTCTACTAAAAAAGATACAAAAAATTAGCCAGGTGTGGTGGCAGGCGCCTGTAGTCCCAGCTAGGCAGTAGTCTCCTGTAGTCTCCTCCTGCTGTAGTCTCCTCCTGTAGTCTCCTGCTGAGGCAGGAGAATGGCTTGAACCCGGGAGGCGGAGCTTGCAGTAAGCCGAGATCACGCTACCGCACTCCAGCCTGGGTGACAGAGCAAGACTCCATCTCAAAAAAAAAAAAAAAAAAATCTAGTGGGTACATAGTAGGTGTATATATTTATGGAGTACACGATATATTTTGATACTGGCATAAAATGTATAACAATCACTTAAGGGTAAATGAGGTACCCATATCCTCAAGCATTTACCCTTTCTTTGTGTTACAAACAATCAAATTATACTTAGTTATTTAAAAATATTCAATTAAATTATTATGGACTGGCCAGGCGTGGTGGCTCACAGCCTGTAATTCCAGCACTTTGGGAGGCTGAGACAGGTGGATTGTCTGAGGTCAGGAGTTCAAGACCAGTCTAGCCAACATGGTGAAACCCCATCTCTACTAAAAATACAAAAAAATTTAGCTGGGCATGGTGGCATGCACCTGTAATCGCAGCTGCTTGGGAGGCTGAGGCAGGGGAATTGCTTGAACCAGGGAGGTGGAGGTTGCAGTGAGCTGAGATCACACCACTGCACTTCAGCCTGGGTGACAGAGGGAGACTCCATCGCAAAAAAACAATTATTATTGACTATAATCACCCTGTTGTGCTGTCAAATACTAGATCTTATTCATTCTAACTATATTTTTGTACCCATACCCATTAACCATTCCCACTTTCCCCCCACTCCACTACCATTCCCAGCCTCTGGTAACAATCATTCTACTCTCTATCTCCAGGATTTCAATTTTTTAAACTCTTTAGATCCTAAATAATTGAGAACATGCAAAGTTTGACTTTCTGTGCCTGGTTTATTTCACTTAACATAATGATCTCCAGTTCCATCCATGTTGTTACAAATGACAGGATCTCTTTCTTTTTAATGGCTGAATAGTACTCCATTGTGTAGATGTGCTGCATTATCTTTATCCATTCGTCTGTTAATGGATACTTAGTTTGCTTCTAAGTCTTTGCTATTATGAATAGTGCTGTGAAAAACATGGGAGTGCAGATATTTCTTTCATATACTGATTTCTTTTGGATATTTATCTAGCAGTGGGATTGCTGGATCATATGGTGGTTCTATTTTTAGTTTTTTTTTATTATTAAACTTTAAGTTCTGGGGTACATATGCAGAACATGCCGGTTTGTTACATAGGTATACACATGCCATGGTGGTTTGCTGCACCCATCAACCCATCGTCTACATTAGGTATTTCTCCTAATGCTATCCCTCCCCTAGCCCCCCACCCCCCGACTGGCCTCAGTGTGTGATATTCCCCTCCCTGTGTCCATGTGTTCTCATTGTTCAACTGCCACTTATGAGTGAGAACATGCGGTGTTTGGTTTTCTGTCCTTGTGTTAGTTTGCTGAGAATGATGGTTTCCAGCTTCATCCATGTCCATGCAAAGGACATGAACTCATCTTTTTATGGCTGCATAGTATTCCATGGTATATATATGCCACATTTTCTTTATCCAATCTATCATTGATGGGCATTTGGGTTGGTTCCAAGTCTTTGCTATTGTGACTAGTGCCACAATAAACATACATGTGCAATGTCTTTATAGTAGAATAATTTATAATCCTTTGGGTATATACCCAGTAATGGGATGGCTGGGTCAAATGGTATTTCTTGTTCTAGATCCTGAGGAATCGCCACACTGTCTTCCACAATGGTTGAACTAATTTACACTCCCACCAACAGTGTAAAAGTGTTCCTATTTCTCCACATCCTCTCCAGCACCTGTTGTTTCCTGACTTTCTAATGGTCACCACTCTAACTAGTATGAGATGGTATCTCATTGTGGTTTTGATTTGCATTTCTCTAATGGCCAGTGATGATGAGCTTTTTTATAATATGTTGGGTTCATAAATGTCTTCCTTTGAGAAGTGTCTGTTCATATCCTTTGCCCACTTTTTGATGGCGCTGTTTGTTTTATTCTTGTAAATTTGTTTGAGTTCTTTCTAGATTCTGGATATTAGCCCTTTGTCAGATGGATAGATTACAAAAATTTTCTCCCATTCTGTAGGTTGCTGCCTGTTCACTGTGATGATAGTTTCTTTTGCTGTGCAGAAGCTCTTTAGTTTAATTAGATCTCATTTGTCAATTTTGGCTTTTGTTGCCATTGCTTTTGGTGTTTTAGTCATGAAGTCTTTGCACATGCCTTTGTCCTGAATGGTATTGCCTAGGTTTTCTTCTAGGATTTTTATGGTTTTAGGTCTTACATTTAAATCTTTAATCATCTTGAGTTAATTTTTTGTATAAGGTATAAAGAAGGGGTCCAGTTTCAGTTTTCTGCATATGGCTAGCCAGTTTTCCCAACACCATTCATTAAATAGGGAATCCTTTCTCCATTGCTTGTGTGTGTCAGATTTGTCAAAGGTCAGATGGTTATAGATGTGTGGTGTTATTTCTGAGGCCTCTATTCTGTTCCATTAGTCTATATATCTGTTTTGGTACCAGTACCATGCTGTTTTGGTTACTGTAGCCTTGTAGCATAGTTTGAAGTCAGGTAGCATGATGCCTCCAGCTTTGTTCTTTTTGCTTAGGATTGTCTTGGCTATGCGGGCTCTTTTTTGGTTCCATATGAAATTTAAAATAGTTTTTTCTAATTCTGTGAAGAATGTCAATGGTAGTTTGATGGGAATAGTATTGAATCTATAAATTACTTTGGGCAGTATGGCCATTTTCATGATATTAATTTTGCTCAGATCTATCCATGAGCATGGAATGTTTTTCCATTTATTTGTATCCTCTCTTATTTCCTTGAGCAGTAGCTTGTAGTTCTCCTTGAAGAGGTCCTTCACATACCTTGTAAGTTGTATTCCTAGATATTTTATTCTCTTTGTAGCAATTGTGAATGGAAGTTCACTCATGATTTTGCTCTGTGTTTGTCTGTTATTGGTGTATAGGAATGCTTGTTATTTTTACACAGTGATTTTGTATCCTGAGACATTGCTGAAGTTGCTTATCAGCTTAAGGAGATTTTGTGCTGAGATGATGGGGTTTTCTAAATATACCATCATGTCATCTGCAAACAGAGACATTTGGCTTCCTCTTTTCCTATTGAATACCCTTTATTTCTTTCTCTTGCCTGATTGCCCTGGCCAGAACTTCCAATACTATGTTGAATAGGAGTGGTGAGAGAGGGCCATCCTTGTCTTGTGCCAGTTTTCAAAGGGAATGCTTCCAGTTTTTGCCCATTCAGTATGATATTGGCTGTGGGTTTGTCATAAATAGCTCTCACTATTTTGAGATGTGTTTCATCAATACCTAGTTTATTGAGAGTTTTTAGCATGATGCGGTGTTGAATTTTGTCGAAGGCCTTTTCTACATCTACTGAGATAATCATGTGGTTTTTGTCATTGGTTCTGTTTATGTGATGGATTACATTTATTGATTTGTGTATGTTGAGCCAGCCTTGCATCCCAGGGATGAAGCCAAGTTGATCGTGGTGAATAAGCTTTTTGATGTGCTGCTGGATTCAGTTTGCCAGTATTTTATTGAAGATTTTCACATCGATGTTCATCAGGGATATTGGCCTGAAATTTTCTTTTTTTGTTGTGTCTCTGCTAGGTTTTGGAATCAAGATGATGTTGGCCTCCTAAAATGAGTTAGGGAGAATTCTTTCTCTTTCAATTGTTTGGAATAGTTTTAGAAGGAATGGTACTAGCTCCTCTTTGTACCTCCGGTAGAATTCAGCTGTGAATCCCTCTGGTCCTGGACTTTTACTTTTTTTGATTGGTAGGCTATTAATTACTGCCTCAATTTCAGAACTTGTTATTGGTCTATTCAGGGATTCAACTTCTTCCTGGTTTAGACTTGGGAGGGTGTATATGTCCAGGAATTTATCCATTTCTTCTCAATTTTCTAGTTTATTTTCATAGAGGTTTTTATAGTATTCTCTGATGGTAGTTTGTATGTTTGTGGGATCAGTGGTGATATCCCCTTTATCATTTTTTTTTACCATGTCTGTTTGATTCTTCTCTCTTTTCTTCTTCTTCTTTTTTTTTTTTTGACAGAGTCTTGGTCTGTCATGCAGACTGGAGTACAATGGTGTGATCTCAGCTCACTGCAACCTCTGCCTCCTGGGTTCAAGAGATTCTCCTGCCTCAGCCTACCAAGTAGCTGGGATTACAGGCATGCACCACCATGCCTGGCCAATTTTTGTATTTTTAGTAGAGATAGGGTTTCACCATGTTCAGGCTGCTCCCAAGCTCCTGACCTCGTGGTCCACCCGCCTTGGCCTCCCAAAGTGTTGGGATTACAGATGTGAGCCACTGTGCCTGGCCTCTTTTCTTCTTTATTTATCTATTATTCAAAATAGATAGACCACTGGCTAGTGGTCTATCTATTTTGTTGATCTTTTCAAAAAACCAGCTCCTGGATTCATTGATTTTTAAAAGGGTTTTTCGTGTCTCTGTCTCCTTCAGTTCTGGTCTGATCTTAGTTATTTCTTGTCTTCTGCTAGCTTTTGAATTTGTTTGCTCTTGCTTCTCTTAATTTTAATTTATAGTTTTTGTTTTTTTAATTTTGATGTTACAGTGTCAATCTTAGATGTTTCCTGCTTTCTCTTGTGGGCATTTAGTGCTATAAATTTCCCCTAAACGCTGCTTTAAATGTGTCCCAAAGATTTGGGTACATTGTGTCTTTGTTCTCATTGGTTTCAAAGGACATCTTTATTTCTGCCTGTTTTTATGTCTGCCTGTTTTGTTTCTGTTTTTATGCCAGTACCATGCTGTTTTCATTACTATAGCTCTGTAGTATAATTTGAAGTCAAGTAATGTGATTCTTCCAGTTTTGTTCTTTTTGCTCACGATAGCTTTGGCTATTCTAGATCTTTTGTGGTTCCATATAAATTTTAGGATCATTTTTTCTTTTCCTGTGAAGAATGCCATTGGTGTTTTGATAGAGATTGCATAGAATCTGTAGATTGCTTTGAGTAGTGTGGACAGTTTTAAAATATTGATTTTCCAATCCATGAACATGGAACCTCTTTCCATTTTTTGTATCCTCTTCAATTGGTTGCATGCAGGTTTTATAGTTTTCATTGTAGAGATCTTTCACTTTTTTGGTTAAGCTAATTCTAAGGTATTGCATTTTATTTGTAGCTTTTGTAAATAGGATTGCTTTCTTAATTCCTTTTTTTTTTGAGACAGAGTCTCACTCTCACTCTCAGGCTGGAGTGCAGTGGCGCAACCTCTGCTCACTGCAACCTCCGCCTCCCAGATTCAAGCAATTCTCCTGCCTCAGCCTCCTGAGTAGCTGGGACTATAGGCGTGTGCCCCACACCTAGCTAATTTTTTGTATTTTTAATAGAGATGGGGTTTCACCATGTTAACCAGGATGGTCTCAATCTCCTGACCTCGTGATCCACCTACCTCGGCCTCCCAAGTGCTGGGATTATAGGCGTGAGCCACTGCGCCCAGCCTTTAATTTCTTTTTCAGGTTGTTTGATGTTGGCATATAGAAATGCTACTAACTTATGTATGTTAATTTTGTATCCTGCAACTTTACTGAATTTATCAGTTCTAATCTTTTTTTTTTTCTTGTGGAGTCTAGTTTTTTCCAAATATAAGATCATATCATCCGCAAACGAGGATAATTTGATTTCTTCCTTTCCAATTTAGATTTTTTAAATTGCTTTCTCTTATCTAATTGATCTGGCTAGGACTTCCAGTACTATGTTGAATAACAGTGGTGAAAGTGGGCATCCTTGTTGTATTCCAGATCTTAGAGGAAAGGCTTTCAGTTTTTTTCCCATTCAGCATGATACTAACTGTGAGTCTGTCATATAAGGCTTTTATTGTGTTGAAGTATGTTCCTTCTATCCCCAGTTTTTAAGAGTTTTTACCATGAAGTGACGTTGAATTTTATAAAATTTTTTTAGCATCAATTGAAACAATCATGTGGCTTTTGTCCTTCATTTTGTTGATATGGTGTATCACATTGATTGATTTGCATATGTAGGACCATCCTTGCATTTCTGGGATAAATCCCTCTTTGTCATGATGAATGACCTTTTTAGTGTGTTGCTGAATTTGGTTTTTTAGAATTTTGTTGAGGATTTTTGCATCAATGTTCATCAGATATATTGGCCTGTAGTTTCTTTCTTTCTTTTTTGATGTGCCTTTTTCTGGTTTTGGCAGCAGGGTAATACTGGCCTCATGGAATGAGCTTAGAAGTATTCCCTCTGCCTCTATTTTTTGGAGTGGTTTGAGTAGGATTGGTGTTAGTTCTTCTTTAAATGTTTGATAAAATTCAGCAGTGAAACCACAGTTCCTGGACTTTTCTTTGCTAGGAAACTTTTTATTACAGCTTCTGTCTCATTACTTGTTACTGGTCTGATTAGGTTTTGTATTTCTTCATGATTCAATCTTGGTAGGTTGTTTGTGTGTAGAAATTTGTCCATTTCTTTTAGGTTTTCTAATTTATTGGCATATAGTTGCTCATAGTAGCCACTAATGATTCTTTGAATTTCTGTGGTATCAGTTGTTATGTCTCCTTTTTCATCTCTGATTTATTTATTTGGGTCTTCTGTCTTTTTTCTTAATCTGATTAAATGTCAATTTTTTTTATCTTTTAAAATAATCTTTTGTTTCATTGATCTTTTGTTTTCTTCATTTCAATTTCACTTATTTCTGCTCTGATCTTTATCATTTATTTTCTTCTACTAATTTTGGTTTTGATTTGCTCTTGCTTTTCTAGTTCCTTAAGATGCATCATTAGGTTGTTTATTTGAAGGTTTTCTATTTTTTTTTTTTTTGATGTGGGCACTTACTGCTATAAACTTTCCCCTTAGTACTACTTTCACTGTATCCCGTAATTTTCGGTATGTTGTGTTTCCATTTTTATTTGTTTCAAGACATTTTTCAACTTCCCTTTTAATTTCTTTCTTGACTCACCGGTAATTGAGGAGCATATTTTTAATTTCTATGTGTTTGTATAGTTTCCAAAATACCTCTCGTTATCGATTTCTAGTTTTATTGCATTGTGGTCAGAGAAGATACTTGATACAATTTCATTTTTTTGAATTTTTAAAGATTTGTTTTATGTTTTAACATATGGTCTATATTTGAGAATGATCCACATGCTGAGGAGAAGAATGTGTATTCTGCAGCCATTGGATGAAATGTTCTATAATTATCTATCAGGCCCATTTAGTATATAGCGCAGAGTAATTCTGATATTTCTTCATTGATTTTATGTCTGGAAGATCTATCCAATGCTGAAAATAAGATGCTGAAATCTCTAGCTATTGTCGTATTAGGGTATATATCTCTCATTAGCTCTAAGAATATTTTATTTATATATATGGGTGCTCCAGTATTGGGCATATATATATATATATATGTTTACAATTGTTATATCCTCTTGCTGAATTGACCTTTTTATCATTGTATAGTGACCTTTTTTCTTTCTTTTTATAGTTTTTGTCTTGAAATCTATTTTTTCTAAGTAGAGCTACTTCTGCTCTTTTTTGGTTTCTGTGGAGTATCTTTCTCCATCCATTTATTTTCAGTCTATGTGTGTCTTTATAGGTGGTTTGTTTTTTGTAGGCAACATATCATTGGGTCTTGTTTTTTCCTTCACTCAGCCACTCTATGTCTTGCAGAGTTTAGTTCATTTGTGTTATCATTGATACGTAATGACTTACTTCTGCCATTTTGTTACTTGTTTTCTGGTCTCCTCTTCCTTCTTTTCTGTCTTCCTTTTAGTGAAGATGATTTTCTCTGGTGACATGTTTTAACTCTTTGCTTTTTATTTTTTGTGTATCTATTGTATGTTTTTTGATTTGAGGTTACCACAAGGCTTGCAAATAATATTTTAATAATAACCCATTATTTTAAGCTGATGACAACACTGATTGCGTAAACTAACAAACAAGCAAAGAGAAAACTAATAAAAACTCTATAACTTTTTGTTTTTTCTGTTTATATCTTATACTGTCTTGAAAAGTTGTTATAGTTATTATTTTGATAGGTTCATCTTTTAATCTTTCTTCAAGATGTAAGTAGTTTATACACCACTATAGTGTTATAGTAGTCTATTTTTTTCTGTGTACTTACTAATACCGTGAGTTTTGTACTTTAAGATAATTTCTTATTGCTTATTTTCTTTCAGATTGAAGAACTCCTTTTAGCATTTCTTGTAGGTCAGGGCTGGTGTTGATGAAATCCCTCAGTTTTTGTTTGTCTGGGAAAATCTCTTTTTCTCTTTCATGTTTGAAGGATATTTTCACCAGATATGCTATTTTAGGCTAGAAGTTTTTTTCCTTCATCACTTTAAATATGTCATGTCACTCTCTCTTGGGCTATAAGGTTTCTACTGAGAAGGCTGCTGCCAGACAAATTGAAGCTCCGTTGTATATTATTTGTTTATCTTGCTGCTTTTAGGATCCTTTCTTTATCCTTGACCTTTGGGAATTTTATTATTATATCTTGAAGTTGTATTATTGGAGTCTAATCTGCTTGGTGTTCTATAATCTTCTTGTACTTGAGTATTGGTATCTTTCTCTAGGTTTGGGAAGTTCTCTGTTATTATTTCTTTGAATAAACTTTGTACACTGACCTCTTTCTACCTCATCTTTCAGGCTAATAGCTCTTAGATTTTTCCCTTAGGGGCTATTTTCTAGATCTTGTGGGCATGCATCATTAATTTTTATTCTTTTTTCTTCTGTCTCCTCTGACTGTGTATTTTCAAATAGCCTGTCTTTAAGCTCACTCATTCTTTCTTCTGCTTGATTAATTCTGTTAAGAGACTCTGATTCATTTTTAAGTATATGTCAGTTGCATTTTTCAGCTCCAGAATTTCTGCTTAATTCTTTTTAATTATTTCAATCTGTTTGTTAAATTTATTTGATAGGATTCTGAATTTTATCTCTGTGTTATCTTGAATTTTTGTTGTGCTTCCTCAAAATAGCTATTTTGAATTCTCTGTCTGAAAGGTGACATATCTCTGTATCTCTGGGATTGGTCACTGGTGCCTTATTTATTTATTTATTTTGGTGAGGCCATATTTTTCTGGATGTTTTTGATGCTTGGGTATGTTCATTAGTGTCTGGGCATTGAAGAGTTGGGTATTTACTGTAATCTTTACCGTCTAGGCTTGTTTGTACCTGTTCTTCTTCAGAAGGCTTTTTAGATATCTGAAGGGACTTGAGTGTTGTAATCTAAGTCTTTGGTCACTGCAGCCATATCTGCTTTAGGGGGCACCCCAAGCCTAGTAACCTTGTGGCTCTTTCAGACATACAGAGGAACTGCCTTGGCATCTTAGGTAAGATCTGGAAGAATTCCATGGATTATGAGGCAGAGACTGTTCTCTTCCCTTATTTTCCTCCAAGCAAACAGAGTGCCTCTCTCTCTCTGTCTCTCTCTCTGTGCTGAGCTAGCCGAGGGAGGGGGTGACACAAGTACCCTTGTGGCCACCACCACTGGGACTGCACTGAGTCAGAACTATAGCCAGAACAGCACTGGTTCTCCCCCAAGGCCTGTGGTGACCACTGTCTGGCTACCACCTATGCTACTCAAGGCTCAACAGCTCTACAATTAGCTGGTGGCAAATCTAGCCAGGCTTGTGTCCTTCCTTTCAGGGCAATGAGATCCCCCTGTCCCCAGGTGAGTCCAGAGGTGCCATCTGGGACCCAGGGCCTGTAGTTAGGAACGTCAGGAAACTACTTGGTGTTCTATTCTACTGTGGCTGAGCTGGCATTGAAACCACAAGACAAAGTCCTTCCCACTCTCCCCATCCCCCAAACTTTCCTCAAGCACAGGAGTCTCTTTCCATGGTCACCACCACCTCAGGCCTGTGACAAACATTGCCTGGCTACCACTGATGTTCACTCAAAGCCCAAGGGCTTTTCAGTCAGTTTGTGGTTAATGCTGCCAGTCAAGGCAGTGTACTCTCCTCAGGCCCAAGGCAGGTCCAGAAATCCTGTCCAGGAACCAAGGCCTGGAATCAGAGACCCCAAGAGCCTGCTTGGTATTCTACCCCACTGAGGCCAAGCTAGTACCCAAGCTGATTTTTGGTTCTTATGAAGGTGGTTTATCTTGTGTGAGTAGCTGTTAAATTTGATGTTCCCATGGGGGAATGATTGCTGGAGGGTTCTATTTGATCATCTTGCTCCACCTCTTTCCTCCTTACAGACTATTTTTAATACCATTTCTGGGAAGTGAAAGAAAAGCTGTTTATGACTTACTTACTATGTATTTTCCTGAGCTGGATATCATAGAATATAGTAGCAATAGAGTTGGACCACTTTAGTCCCTCTTCTCTGGGTAGGAGACATTTTTGTCAAGTAGCTGGATTGGGACACATCTTCTTTCCTTTTCTCCTATGTAAGGGGTTCATGGCAACTCCTTATCTTGATTGATACAGACAGTGTTACAGTTACTGCTGAAGCTTAGACTTCTGTGGGATTGGCTGAAGGTTTTCTTTCAATTCTTTTAAATTTATTGAGTCTGGTTTTATAGCCAAACATTTGGTCTATTTTGGTGAATAAAACATTTACTCTGGAAGAAAATGTGTATTCTGTAGTTGTTAAAGTGTTCTAAAAAAGGTTGTGTCAAAGTGATTGTTAAAGGTACACCTATCCTTACCAATATTTTTGCCTGATTCTCTCAATTGCCAGAAAGGGGCATTAAAAATCTCCACCTATGATTGTAAATTTGTGTATTTCCTTAATTCTGTCAACTTTCGCATCACATATTTTGGGGTTCTATTATTAGACGCATATACATTTATTATTGTTATATCTTCTGGATGAACTGATAATTTTATCATTTAGATAAAAAAGTTTCTTTACCTCCAATAATACTTTTTGTCATAAAGTCTACTTTATCTGATATCCAGCTTTATGCACATTGGTTGCATGATATATATGTTTTCATCCATTTACTCTCAATCTATTTGTGCCTTTATATTTGAAGTGTGTATCATGTAGACAGCAAATACAAGTCTTACCTTTTTATCCATTCTGGCAATCTCTTTTAATTGAGTGTTTAGTCCATTTAGATCTAATGTATTTTTTTATATGGGTTAATTTGTGTTTACCATTTTCTTATTTGTTTTCTGTGGCCATTCTATTTTTTATTCCTGTTTCTCCTTTTTTGCCTACTTTTGGATACATTTAATGTTATTTGGATTCTAATTTTAATTTATATTTCAGTTATTAAGCAATACTTCTTTGCGTTTCGGGGTCAATTTAGGGATACATTAAATTTCATTAACTTTTCATTGTCAACTTAGAGCTAATATTTTACTACTTTCCAGTAAAATCTAAGAATCTTATAACAACATAAGTCCTCTTGCCATCCTCCATTCTCTTGTATTATACATTTATGTATTACATCTGCATACATTATAAAACCTGCTATGCAATGTTCTTATTTTTGCTTTAGATATGTATTTTAAGGAAATTAAGAGAGAAGAGTTTTTATATTCAGTCATGTATCTATGATTTCTAGTATTCTTCATCCCTTTCTGAAAATCTGAACTTCATGAAATGTTTTGTGGCACAATTTTACATTGGACTGAAGATGCTTTTATTCCTTGAGTCTTATCTCAAGGACATACTTAACCATAAACCTTTAAAAAATTAAACTCACACTTTGTTTTAAAAATCTGAAAAGAAGTTATACATTTTTCCTTTGGAAATAATTCTACAAAGGTAAAAATTTGGATTCTGGTCACCTCCTGATTTTATCATCATAAAAGTAGTGATGAAGATAAACCAAAATGGTGGATAAAAATAAATTTGTTTGACTTTGGAGAGGTTTCTTTTTTTAACCTTTGTAGTTATGTATTATGTGTGAGGAATATTAAGACTTTTAAATAAAACAACGATGTGTTATTGAAATGCATCTTTTTTTTTCTTTTTTTTGAGACAGGGTCTCACTCTGTCACCCAGGCTGGAGTGAAGTGGCATGATCTCAGCTCACTGCAACCTCCGCCTCCTGGGTTCAAGCAATTCTCCTGCCTCAGTGTCCCGAGTACCTGGGATTACAGGCATGTGCCACCATGCCAGGCCAATTTTTGTATTTTTCAGTAGAGACAGGGTTTCACCGTGTTGGCCAGGCTGGTCTCGAACTCCTGACCTCAAGTGATCCACCCGTCTCAGACTCCCAAAGTGCTGGGATTACAGTTGTGAGCCACCACACCAGACATTGAAAGACATCTTGAAATCAGAATTTCTCTTTACACTCCTTACTCTATGCCTCCTCCCACAGTGAACATTGCTCTTTACTCTGATGAAAGAGCAATGAAATTACTAAATGGACTTTACTCTCTGTAGTATGGAAACATGTCTTCTCTAAGCTGGCAGAATTCATTAAACTTCAGTAGAATGAAAATACTTCTCCCTTAAAGCACTCACACCCTACCAGGAACATCTGTATGAACAAACATCATCACTGAACTACCTGCACAGGGCAAGGAAAGGAGCCCCTTTCTGAAAGCTCACTCCTGAAACTCCAGACCATGAACCCTAAAAGCAAGGGAATAATTCACGGAATCCACATGATTGTTAGAACTTTTTGAGAATTTTCAGTTTTGATATTTATTGAGATTACTTCCTAATGATGCCAGCGGCAGCCCATCTGAAGTGGCCGCTGCCATGACTCCGGCTGCAGTGGGGTACAGGCGCAGGCTGTGGGTCCTCAGATGCAGATGCTGAGGCAGGCAGTCCCCAGAGCCTGCCCCAGGGAGCGCCCCCGGAGTCCACCGCCCTGGGAACCCGCCCCTGGGAGCTGCTGTGATGAGGCCAGACCCAGCCGCTCACCGGTGGGAGAGCAGTGCAGTAGGGCACGGAAGAGCAAGCAGAGAGGGGCCCCAGGTGGAACTGGGCCTGGGGCGGTGCCACACTTGCACATGGAACGTGGGGGCCAGGCCCGAGATGTAGAGCTGAGGTCACGCTTCAGGGGACCGGGGTGGGAAGTGGGAGCGGTGCCCGCTTCGAGGACCCAGCCAGCAACGTGGCCACCGCGCCCAACCCGCCGACAGCGCCAAGTTCCTGCACCTGGGGAACAGTCTCTACTCCGAGTCACCTGAGGCTGCGTCCTCAGGATCTGCTCCACATCAAGGTGACCGCCGAGCCTGACGTTTCCAATGGCCAGGCCCAGGGCCCACGATCTGCTCCCGGAAGTGCCCTCCAGGCAGGGTCATGAGCCAGGCAAGGGGGAGCCCCAGGCTGCCCCTGAGTGCTGGGGCCACAAGAAGAACTTGCAGTGACGTCACGCCTGCTCCGGAGGCTGGCCTGGGCCCAGCGAGTACCTGAAGCTCCCACTCCAGGCTGTGAGGAGGCACGGCCAGGGCTACACACTCCACTGAGCCAGCGGGAACCGGGGACAAGCGGGAGCCCCACCTCTTCTCAGTTGGCAGGGTGGGAGCTCCCTGGGTGCAGCTGCAGTTGCCTTGTCCCAGCTGCTGACCGAGGCATCTTTGCACTCTCAGGGGTCCAGGAAGATCCCCTGCCTGGGTGCCATGAATAGAGGCAGGAGGCAGACAGGCTCTTGGGTGGAAGGGGGCGGGTCCGTGGTGAAGCCCCACCTTAAAGCCAGGGAGGGCCTGATGACCAGCTCTAGTGAAGAGCTACCCTCTCTGCTGAGAGCTGAGCACTCATCGGAACACCCTGGCTAAGGAGAGGAGCTACCCACTGCGGTTGCGGGTGTCCTCTGAGCTGTTCTGTCACTCAATAAAGCTCCTTTTCATCCTGCTCACCCTCCACTTGTCTGCATACCTCATTCCAGATGCAGGACAAGAACTAGGGGCCCACCAGAACGGCGGGGCTAAAAGAGCTGTAACACAAACAGGGCAGGGCTGAAACATGCCCTTTGCTCTCCACATTGTGGGCAACAAGGAGAGGAGAGAAGAGAGAAGAGCTGTGGCCCTTCAGGGAGCCCAGACCTAGGAACTCCCTGAGCCAGGGTTGTGACACCCTCTTTAGGGCTCTGAGGTTCCTGGTGTCACCAAGCTTCTGGGTGTCACCGGGTTCCCTGGTGTTAGCCACGGAAGCTGCTCATGGTAGGCCTGGTCCAGCTGTAGCCTCTCAGGGAGCTGGCGCTTGTGCCAGTGCCTGGAGCTGCCTGCTCCACCGCAGCTGGCATGCCTGGCTGTGCACAGTGGCCGGACCCCATGCTCGCTTACACACCCCTCACCCCTCCACACCTGGCTCGTCCTTGGCAGGTGTGGGATCCAGGTCGGCAGCTAAGCCAAGCACAACCTGCTAGGCTGAGTAGGAGGAATGAGCCTAGTGGGCCAGAGCTAAACTTTGGCAAAGGTGCCACTGGCCACATAGATGTCTGTCTGGCGAAACAACACCCCAAGGATCCCATAACACTAACAATACTTTTTTAAGGTGCTTGTTATCGTTAGTTCTCAAATTATTTTTTTATAAAACTCATTTACCTTTAACTTGTTCATCAAAGACTGAAAGAGGTGTGTAAAACTTCCTTTTATTCTATTTTTCTATTTTTCTTCTGACGATTACAGCAATTTGTCTTTATACAATTCAATGCTGTATTATCATGTTCCTGGAAATTTATGGATATGGTATTTAATATATCTATGGAGCATTATACCTCTCAGCAATATAGCAAGTCTCTCAGCCCCGTTTATCTTGAAATCTGATTTTCTGTATAGCAATGTAGCAACTTCTAGTTTGTTTTTATTTGATTTTATCTAATTTATTTATGCTAGTTCTTTTATTTTTAAGTTTTCTCATCACTTTGGTTTTAACTTATCTCTTTTTAGACGCTGCATATTTAGATTTGTTTGTTTTTGATAATTTTCTCATAATTTTTCCATTTTATCTATTTATTTATTTATTGAGACAGGGTCTTGCTCTGTCACCCAGGCTGGAATGCTGGAATGCATTGACACAATCACAGCTCACTGCAGCCTCAATCTCCTGGACTGAAGTGATCCTCCGACCTCAACCTCCCAAGTAACTGGGACTACAGGCACGTGGCACCATGCCTGGCTAATTTTTTTTTCAGTACTTTTTATAGAGATAGGGTCGCACTATGTTGTCCGGGCTGTTCTTGAACTCCTGGGCTCAAGTGGTCATCCTGCCTCAGCTTCCCAAAGTCTTGGGATTATAGGCCTGAGCCACTGTGCCTGGCCAGTTTTGCCATTTTATTAAAAATGTCAAACTTTTGGCTATTTAGTTAAATACTAGCTATTAAAACTAATGTTTGTTTTATTGTGTTATCTTAGCTTTATTTCCCTGTACATCTATCACTGCCTCCTTAGTTTTATATATTGTGTTATATAAATTATGTTTTTTAGTATAACTTCCTCTATTTGGAATATTTTCATTCT
>NW_026652279.1:61110142-61129309 GCF_009828535.3 Hylobates moloch | reverse complement strand
GTCCAAATACTTTTTTCTTTAAAACTAGTGTAGAAAAATTATATTATCTAATATATTTTATTATAAAATGTTTATTTTAATTTTACTTTAAACATATATTACATATTTACTCAGGAAACAAGAATCATTCGTTTTTCTCCTCAATGACACTTATACATAGTCCACAAGGACTCTTTCGTCACTCGTGAAAACTTGCATACATTATAATGAACACATTCTGGATAAGCTGCTTCTGTTATGTAAGCAATTTATGAACTACTTGGAAGAAGTATATTTGGAAAAAAGACCATAGAAGACAAACTTTTAGATTTTGTAAACAATAATTTTTATAAAGTTTTATATATCTTATTCAACTATGACAACTATACTCTCATATATGACCCAGAGAAACTTTTAATGAAGAACGTCAGATTGTATTTGAATATGATTTAAAATGTTTGGTATGTTATTGATAATTTTATGTTACTAATAACCCCTTTTTTCAAAAAATTTCACAAGCATAATAAAATATATTTTTAAAAAGTTAAATGTTTTTATTTATTAATCTCAATTTAATTATTTAGTCAATTTCTATTATGCTCCAAAATTTCTACTTATTTTTGTGGGCTAATTGGAATAGGCAGAGTTCCAAGAATTTAGGGACATTCCAAGGATAACAACATATTTAAAGAGAATAGGACAGAAAAATTAAGAATGAAAGCAATAGTGTTATTGGTTGGATTGTGGAGAGAAGTTGATTAGAAGAAGGAAACAATGTCAGTCAGTTTTTGAGAGAGGATGCTGCTGAAGGGGCCTTCTCACAGTTGGCTTTAAAATACTATTAAACATCCATTCAGTTAAAAACTCTCAATAAGCTAGATATTGAAAGAAAAATCTCAAAATAACAAGAGCCATATATGACAAACCCACAGCCAACATCACACTGAATGGGAAAAAGCTGAAACACTCCCCTTGAAAACTGGCATAAGACAAGGATGCTCTCTTTCACCACTCCTATTGAACATATTATTGAAAGTCCTGGCCAGGGCAGTCAGATAAGAGAAATAAATAAAGAGCATCCAAAGAGGAAGAGAAAGAGTTAAACTATCCCTGTTTGCAGATGACATGATTCCATATCTAGAAAACACCATAGTCCCAGCCCAAAAAATTATTAAAATGATAAACAACTTCAGTAAAGTCTCAGGATACAAAAATCAATGTGTAAAAATCACTAGCATCCTATACATCAACAACAGTCAAGCTGAGAGCCAAATCAGGAATGAACTTCCAGTCATAATTGCCACAAAAAGAATAAAATACCTAGAATACAGCCAACTAGAGAAGGGAAAAATCTCTACAAGGGGAACTACAAAGCACTGCTGAAAGAAATCAGAGATGACACAAACACATTAAAAAGCATTCTGTGCTCATGAATAGGAAGAATCAATGTCATAAAAATGGCCATATTGCCCAAAGCAATTTGTAGATTCAATGCTATTCCCATTAAACTATCATTGACACTCTTCCCAGAACTAGAAAAAACTATTTAAAATTTTTGTGGAAACAAAAAAGAGCCCAATAGCCAAGGCAACCCTAAGCAAAAAGAACAAAGCTGAGGGCATTATGCTACTCAACTTCAAACTATACTATAGGGCTACAGTAACTGAAACAGCATGGTACTGGTACAAAAACAAATACATAAACTGATGTAATAAAATACAGAACCCAGAAATAAGACTGCACACATGCAACTATCTGATCTTCAACAAACCAGACAAAAACAAGCAATGGAGGAAGGATTCCCTATTCAATAAAGGGTGCTGAAGATTGAAACTGGACCCCTTCCTTATGCCATATATAAAAATCAACTCAGGATGAATTATATACTTAAATGTAAAACTCAAAACTATAAAAACCTTGGAAGACAACTTATGCAATACCATTCAGGATGAAGGCACTGGCAAAGATTTCATAATGAAGAAGCCAAAAGCAATTGCAACAAAAGCAAAAATGTACAAAAGGGATCCAAATAAACTTAAGAATGCATAGCAAAATAAACTACCAACAGAGTAAACAGACAGCCTAGAGAACGGGAGAATATTTTTGAAAACTATGCATCTAAGAAAGGCCTAATATCCAGCATCTATTAGGATTATAAACAAATTCACACACACACACACACACACACACACACACGCACACACAAAACAATCTTACTAAAAAGTGGGCCAAGGACTTGAACAGACACTTTTTGAGAGAAGACATACCTATGGCCAACAATCATATGGAACAAAGCTCAGTATTAGTGTTCATTAGAGAAATGCAAATCAAAATCACAATGAGATACCATCTCACACCAGTCAGAATGCCTATTATTAAAAAGTCAAAAAGTAACAGATGCTGGCAAGGTTGTGGAGAAAAAGAAACACCTATACACTATTGGTGGTACTGTAAATTAGTTCAACCATTGTGAAAGACAGAGTGGCCATTTCTCAAAGACTTAAAGACAGAATTATCATTCAAACCAGCAATTACATTACTGGGTATATACTCAAAGGGATATAAATCATCCTATTACAAAGATACATGCACGTATATGTTCATTGCAGCACTATTCACAATAGCTAAGACATGGAATCAACCTAAGTGTCCATCAATAATAGACTGGATAATAAGAATGTGATACAGGCACACCATGGATTACTACATAGCCATAAAAAGGACGTGTCTTTTACAGGGACATGGATGGAACTGGAGGCCATTATCCTCAGCAAACTAACACTGGAATAGAAAACCAAATACCACATGTCCTCACTTAGAAGTAGGAGCTAAATAATAAAAACACATGGAAACATAGACAGGAACAACATCCACTGGGGCCTATCAGAGGGTGGAGGGTGGAAGGAGGGAGAAGATAAGGAAAAATAACTAATGGTTGCTAAGTTTAATACCTGGGTGATAAAATAATCTGTACAACAAACCCCCATGAGACAAGTTCACCTATGTAACAAACCTGCACTTGTAGCCTTGAGCTTAAAAGATAAAAAATAATAATAATAAAGAAAAACTACCCACTTGTTAAGTAGGAGAGACAAATGAGCATGTTTTACTTTCAGAATAATTATCCTGGCAGTGACATAGTGAATGGATTTATGTAAGCAATAAGAAATTTTGGAAGCTTTTCTAATTCAGGAGAAATATAATGGTGGTCTAATACGTTGCCTGAAAGTAGATATATAAGAAACATATATAGAAATAGGATAAACAGTACCTAGTAGGAGATTATATGTACTCACTGAGAAAGGAACCAACAATTATATTAACATTTTATCATTCACTGAGATTTGAGAGTACAGAAATTGGTTTAGATTTGGAGGAAAATGATAACATCAGAAGGGGAACTACTGTCATCCTATGGACTTCTTAAAATCAGCAGTTATACATGGATTATGAGCATAGAAAATCTGGAATTAAAATAAAAGTATTGAAACAATCACCATATGGCTACTAAAAAAATGAATGAATTGTCAGGGAAACTATATGGAAAATAGTGGAAGTCAAAATTGAATTCTTAGAAAGCTAAAGATTTAATGCTGTGGGAAATAAACTTGTCAAAGACAAAGTAGAGCCAATGCAAGAGGGTGTGGGAAACATGCACATTATAGAAAACAATGTTTTAAAAATAGGTTTAACCCCAAATCCCAAGAAGGAAAAGGTGGGTAACCAGCCCCTGTGATGGCATTTGGCTGATAAAAGTGAGTGAAGTCACCAGATGAGAGAGGGGCAGTGTCTATCTCTGTGACTTACATTTCCAGTGGGGATTCACGCAACCAAGACCAAGGGAAAGCACTTTGTTTCTCCCAAGCCTTAGAGCTAGCTTGGGAAGAGGCTTGGAGACACTAAGAAGGAATGACACTGGGAAAAACTGCAGGCATTTTCCCAGACTTGGGATGGAGAGCAGGCTGCCATTTTTAATCCAGGTTCATACAAAGTCAGTTATTCTTTGGTGATCTGGCAGTGTGGCTCTGCAGGCATTTTAGTCCAGAGATTGCTGTACTCACTCTGGAGTCAGGTAGAGACCTCTGCAGTCAGAATTGAGTGGCAAGTGTGACACTGGAACTGTACTTTCCTCTGTGGCAGGTCTGAAGTGGGAGGAGAGCTGCTGCAACCATAGTTTTTCCAGGGTGATAAAACTTGCAGCCAGAGGCAGTTTGGAGACCTGGAACTGGTCTGTGTGTGACATTGTTTGGGATCCCAGTCTGCTCCACTGAGATGTTGGCACAGCAGGGCCCTCGCTTCTCCGGTCTACTCCCAGGTAGATCTTTAGGCATCCGGAGTGTCCACTCACATGAGTTAGCAGCCTGAGTCACTCCATCCTCCTTGTGCATAGATCATGGTGCAGAGGCACCCTCTCCACTTCCCCTCAGGCTGATCTTCAGACAGTCAGAGCACATCCTTATCTGGATCAGTAGCCTGAGCCATCCTACCTTTCCTGTGCATAGATCATGGTATAGTGGAGTCCTCTCCACTCCATGACCAGGCAGATCTGAGGCAGTTGGAGCACTTGCTAACCTGAATCAGCAGCCTGAGCTGCCCCACCCTTCTGGTGCAGATTATGGTGATTAGGGCCCCCTACACTTCATGCCCCAGCAGATCTCAGGGATTTGTAGCACCTACTGTCTTGGATTAGGAGTTTCAGTGGCCTCCCTGCACTATGCAGAGAACTTGGGCCTGAGGAGTTTCCCCAAATCCATGCCTAGGCACATCACTAGGGGCTTGGTGGCCACCCACCAGACACCCCTCAGTGCTGTTTTTTGTGACTGCCGTTGGGTGACTTGTAGGTAGGATTATCTGGTCCAGCCCTGTTGTGGGAAGTCAGGGACCCTGAATGGAGGGACTGGCTGAAGCCACAGCAGAGGAACATAAATTGTGAAGATTTTATGGACACTTATCAGTTCCCAAATAATGCTTTTATAATTTCTTATGCCTGTCTTACTTTAATCTCTTAATCCTGTTATCTTTGTAAACTGAGGATGTACATCACCTCAGGACCACTGTGATAATTCTGTTAACTGTACAAACTGTTTGTAAAACGTGTGTATGAACAATATGAAATCAGTGCACCTTGAAAAAGAACAGAAAAACGATTTTTAGGGAACAAGAGAAGACAGCCATAAGGTCTGACTACCTGCAGGGTTGGGCAAAAAGAGCTATATTTTTCTGTTTGCAGAGAGCCTATAAATAGACGTGCAAGTAGGAGAGATATCACTGAATTCTTTTCCTAGCAAGGAATATTAATATCAATACCCTGGGAAAAGAATGCATGCCTGGCGGGAGGTCTATAAATGGCCTCTCTGGGAATGTCTGTCTTATGCAGTTGAGATAAGGACTGAGATACACCTGGTCTCCTGAGGTACCCTCAGACTTATTAGGGTGGGGAAAAACTCCGCCCTGGTAAATTTGTGGTAAGCCCCGTTCTCTACTCTCGAACCCTGTTTTCTGTTGTTTAAGATGTTTATCAAGACAATAAGGGCACTGCTGAATGTAGACCCTTATCAGTAGTTCTGCTTTTGCCCTTTGCCATGTGATCTTTGTTGGACCCTTGTCAGTAGTTCTCCTTTTTGCCCTTTGAAGCATGTGATCTACTCCCTGTTCTTACACCTCCTCCCCTTTTGAAACCCTTAATAAAAAACTGCTGGTTTGAGGCTCAGGTGGGCATCATAGTCCTACTGATATGTGATGTTATCCCCAGCGGCCCAGCTGTAAAATTCCTCTCTTTGTACTCTTTCTCTTTATTTCTCAGATGGCTGACACTTATGGAAAATAGAAAGAACCTATGTTGAAATATTGGTGGCAGGTTCCCCCGATACAGCCCCACCCATCTTGCCCCCGACCACCCCCCACCACTCAGGGATGAGCAGAGAGCTCAGACTATGCAATGCATTGGATCAGCCCGTTGCGACAGAGACCTCCCAGTAAACAAGGATGAACTATATACCCGTCCACATTGGCAGCAGCTGGACTTTATCATTGCCATCTACTGGCCTGTAGGTTGAACTGCACAGGCCAATAAAAAGCCTGCTGACAGAAATGAATAGAGCTGTAGAAGCAAAACCAAAATACCCTAGCCAGCATTCTCTAATAGCATACACAGGGATGAAGGGGAAGAAAATAATAATAATAATAGTAATATATAATAATTAATAATATTAAAACTGGGAAAGAAAAGAAAGAAAACAATTCTATCTGCATGAAAATAATCACAAAAATTAGAAGTTTTAGCATCTCCAGATAAGAAGGAACCAGCACAAAAATTTTGACATCATTAAAAATCTGAATGTTTTGAAATCACCACAGGATTACACTAGCTCTTCAAAGCATGGGTTGCAAGAAAACTCAACAGGATCCAGGACAATGCATAAAATAACACATAGAAACTTCTAAGGCAATCTAGGAAATGAAGGAGGAGAAAAACATTTAAAAAATAAATCATTTAGAGCTTCTGAAATTAAAAAATTCACTTAAGGAATTCCAAAATACAATTGAAAGCCTTAACAATAGAACAAACAAAGCAGACAAAAGAATTTCAAAGCTTGAAGACAAGTCTTTTGAACTAACCCAGCCAGACAAAAATGAACACAAAATTTTATTTTTAATTAACAAGGTCTTCTAGAAATATTGGACATATAAAGAGACCAAGTCTACAAATTATTTACATTCCTGAGAGAGGAGAAAAAGTAAACAATCTGGAAAACATATTTGAGAGAATAAGAAAATTTTTCTGGTCTTGTTAGAGAGGTAGACATCCAGATACAAGAAATCCAGAGAGTACCTGTGAGATATTTTTTTAAAAATGAAAATCACCAAGGCATACAGTCACCAGACTGTCCAATGTCAACATTAAATAAAAAATCTTAATGGTAGACAGAGAAAAAAGTCAGATCACGTACAAAGGGAACCCATCAGGCTAACAGCAGACTTCTCAGTAGAAATCTTGCAATCCAGAAAAGGGTGGGGTCCTATTTTCGGCATTCTGAAGGAAAAGAATTTCCAACCTAGAATTATATATTCTGCCAATCTTAGCTTCATAAGAAAGGAGAAATAGAACATTTTCCAGACAAATAATTGCTAAGGGAATTTGTTACCACTAGACCAGCCTTACAAGAGGCCTTCAAGAAAGTTCTAAACATGAAAACTGAAGAAAGTTACCTGTTACAACAAAAACATACTTAAATGCACAGGCTACAGTCCTTGTAAAGCGACTATACAATAGAAACTGCAAAGCAATCAGCTAACAACTCCACAGTAGGATCAAAACCACACTTGTCAATATAAACCTTGAATGTAAAAATGTAAATGGTCTAAATGCCCCACCTAAAAGGCACAGAGTGGCAAGTTGAAAAAAAAAAAAAGCTCATCAATCCACTGATTTTAAGAGACCTGTCTCATATGTAATGGCACTAATAGACTAAAAGTAAAAGAGTGGATAAATATTTATCATAAAAATGCAAAACAAAGAAAAAAGAGCAGGATTACTGTTCTTATAACAGATAAAATAAACAAACAACAGTCAAAAAGGACAAAGAAGGGCATCACATAATAATAAAGGGGTCAATTAAACAAGAAGATGTAACTATCCTAAATATATATGCACCCAACATTGGAGCACCCAGATTCAGAAAACAGGTACTTCTAGATCTATGATAAGACTTAGACAGCCCCACAATAATTGTGGGAGACTTCAACAGCCCACTGACAGTATTAGATAATTGAAGCAGAAAATGAACAAAAAAATTTGGACTTAAATTTAACACTAACCCATCGAGCCTACTAGACATCTAAAGACTACTCCACTCATCAATCACAGAGTATACATTCTTCTCATCTGCATATGGGACATACTCAAGGATTGACCACATGCTTGGCCATAAAGCAAGTCTTAATAAATTAAAAAATTTGAAGTCATACTATTGGGGGAACCAGCCCCCAATATTTCAATGTAGGTTCTTTCTATTTTCCCTAAGTGTCAGCCAGCCTGAGAAATAAAGAGAAAGAGTACAAAGAGAGGAATTTTACAGCTGGGCTTCCTGCGGGAACATCACATATCGGTAGGTCTGTGATGTCCCTCGAGCCACAAAACCAGCAAGTTTTTATTAGGGATCTTAAAACGGGGGGGAGGTGTACAAAAAGGGAGTAGGTCACAAAGATCATATACTTCAAAGGGCAATAAAGATCACAAGACAAGGCAAAATTAGAATTACTGATGAGGGTCTATGTCCCACTGTGCACATATTGTCTTGATAAACATCTTAACAGAAAAAAGAGGGTTTGAGAGCAGAGAACAGTCTGACCAAAATTTACCTGGGTGGAATTTCCTAATCTTAGTAAGCCCGAGGGGACTGCAGGAGACCAGAGCATATCTCAGTACTTATCTCAACCACATAAGACAGACACTCCCAGAGCGGACGTTTATAGACCTCCCCCCAGGAATGCATTCCTTCCCCAGGGTATTCCTTGCTGGGAAAAGAATTCAGCAATATCTCTCTTACTTGCACATCTGTTTGTAGGCTCTCTGCCAGAAGAAAAATATGGCTCTATTCTGCCTGACCCCTCAGGCAATCAGACCTTATGGTTATCTTCCCTTGTTCCCTGAAAATCACTGTTATTCTCTTCTTTTTCAAGATGCACTGATTTCATATTGTTCAAACACACGTTTTACAATCAATTTGTACAATAGTGGTCCTTAGGTGACGTACATTCTCAGCTTACGAAGACAACGGGGTTAAGAGATTAAAGTAAAGACAGGCATAAGAAATTATAAAAGTATTATTAGGGAAGTGATAAATGTCCATGAAATCTTCACAATTTATGTTCAGCGATTGCAGTAAAGACAGGCGTAAGAAATTATAAAAGTACTAATTTTGGGAATGGATAAATGTCCATGAAATCTTCACAATTTATGTTCTTCTGCCATGGTTCCAGCCGGTCCCTCCGTTTGGGGTCCCTGACTTCCTGCAACATCATACCAACCATACTCTCAGACCACTGTGGAATAAAAATAGAAATCAATACAAAGAAAATCTCTCAAAACCAAATAATTATGTGAAAATTAGACAACTTGTTTTTGAATTACTAAGTAAAAAAATAAATTAAAGCAGATTTTTTAATGGAAATAAATAAAAACAGAAACAACATACCAAAATCTCTAGGATGCAGCAAAAACAGTGTTAAGAGGAAAGTTTATAGCTGTAAATGCCTATATCCAGAGATTAGAAAGATCTTAAATTTACAATCTAACATCACACCTAGAGGAATCAAAACTAGCAGAAGAAAAAAATAACTAAAAATCGGACAGATGTCTATCTAGATTAACAAAGAAAAAAATAATAAGCAGAGATGACAAGGGAGATGTTACATCTAATCCCACAGATACAAAAGATTCTCAGAGACTATTATGAACATTTCTATGAATACAAACTAGAAAATCTAGAGGAAATGATAAATCTTGGAAACACAAAACTTCCCAAGATTGAATCAGGAAGAAACTGAAACTCTGAACAGACCAATATTGAATTCTGAAATTGAATCTGTCATAAAAACCTACAAACTGAAAAAAACCCTAGGCCAGATGGATTAACAGCTGAATACTATCAGATGTACAGAGAAGAGATGGTACTAAATCTACTGATACTATTTCAAAAACTTGAGGAGGATGGACTCCTCCTTAACTCATTCCGTGAAGTGAGCATCACTCTGGTACCAAAATCTGGCAAAAAAAAAAAAAAAAATAGGAAACTGCAGGTCAATATTTCTAATAAATAGATCAAAATATTATCAACAAAATATTAGCAAACTGAATCCAGCAGCACATCAAAAGTTAACTCACCATGATGAGGTAGGCTATATTCCTGGAATGCAAGTTTGGTTCTACATGTGCAAATCAATAAATAGAGAAAGTTTTTGTTGAAATTCAACATCTCTTCATGATAAAACCCTGAGCAATCTAGACATTGAAGGAACATGCCTGGAAATAATGTCATTCATGACAAACCCACAACCAACATCATACTGAATGGGCAAAAACTGGAAGCATTCCCTTTAAGAAAAGGAACAAGATAAGTGTGTCCACTCTCACTACTCTTGTTCAACACAGTACTGGAAGTCCGAGCCAGAACAATCAGGCAATAGAAAGAAATAAAAGGTACTTAAATAGAAAAATAAGTCAAATTATTTCTGTATGCTGACAATATGATTATATATCTAGAAAACAATAAAGACTCCACCAAAAAGCTCCCATATCTGATAAATGACTTCAGTAAAACTTCAAGAAACAAATTAAATGTTCAAAAATCAGCAGCATTTCTATACAACAGTAATGTTTAAGCTGAGTGCCAAGCCAAGAATACAGTACTATTTACAATAGCTACAAACACACAAAAATAAAACACTTAGGAATACATCTAACACAGGAAGTGAAAGATCTCTATAAGGAGAACTACAAAAATCTGCTGAAAAAGATCATCGATGACACAAACAAATGGAAAAACTTTCCATGCTCATGAACTGCAAGAATCAATATTGTTAAAGTAGACATACTGCCCAAAGCAGTCTACAGTTCTTACCAAACTACCAATGTCATTTTTCACTGAATTAGAAAAGTTATTCTACAATTCATATGGAACCAAAAAACAGCCCAAATGCCCAACACAATCGTAAGCAAAAATAGGAAAGCTGGAAGTATCACATTATACATATACCCAATATCATAAGGCTAAAATAACCAAAACAGCATGGTACTAGTAGAAAAACAGACATACACCAATAGGACAGAATGGAGAACCCAGAAATAAAGTCGCACACTGACAACCATCTGATCTTTGACAAAGCTGGTAAAAACAATCAAAAGGGAAAGGACTTTCTATTCAATAATTGGTTCTGCGACAACTGGCTAGCTGTATACATAAGAATAAAACTGGACCCCTACTTTTCACCATACAAAAAAATTAACTGAAGATGGGGTAAAGGTTTAAATGTAAAATCTCTAACTAAAAATCCTATAAGAAAACATAGAAAATACCATTCTGTTCATTGGCTTTGGCAAATAATTTATGACTAAGTCCTCAAAAGTAATTGCAACAAAAACAAAAATTAATAAGTGGAACCTAATTAAACTAAAGAGCATCTGCATAGCAAAAGAAACTAAAGAACTTTAGCACAAAAGAATAAACTATCAACAGATTAAACAGACAGTGTATGGAATGGGTAAAAATATTTGCCAACTATGCATTTGATAAATGTCTAATATCCAGAATCTATAAGTAACTTAATCAACTCAAAAAGCAAAAAGTGAATAACACTATTAAAAAATGGGCAAAGGACAAAAAGAAACAAGGGGAAAAGACTCCATGTTCAATAAGTGGTGCTGGGATAAAGGGCTAGCTATAGGCTGAAGATTGAAGCTGGACCCTTTCCTTATACAAACTCAAGACGGATTAAAGACTTAAATTTAAAATCCAAAAGTATAGAAACCCTGGAAGATGACAAAGGCAACACCATCCTGGACATAGGAATGAGCAAACATTTAATGACAAGCACACCAAAATCAATCCCCCAAAAGCAAAAATTGACAAGTGGGACCTAATTAAACTTAAGAGCTTCTGCACAGCAAAATAGACTATCAAAAGGGTAAACAGACCATGTACAGAATGGGAAAAATTTTACAAATTACGCATCTGGTGAAGGTCTACTAGCCAGCATCTATAAGGAACTTAAAAAATTAACTAGATAAAAAACAAGTAACACCATTAAAAAGTGGGCAAAGGACATGAACAGACAATTTTCAAAAGAAGACATACATGCAGCCAACAGGCATACAAAAAAAGCTCAATATCACTGATCATTAGACAAATGCAAATCAAAATCACAATGAGAGATCATCTCACACCAATCAGAATGGCTATTAAAAAGTGAATAAATAACAGATACTGATAAAGTTGTGGAGAAAAGGGAACACACACACTGTTGATGGGTATGTAAATTAGTTCAACCATCGTTGAAAGCATTACGGTGATGCCTCAAAGACTTCAAGACAGAACTACCATTCAACCCACCAATCTCATTATGGAGTATATATCCAGAGAAACATAAATCATTCTACAATGAAGACACAAGCACATGTATGTTCATTGCAGCCCTATTCATAATAGCAAATACATGGGATCAACCTAAATGCCCATCAATGACAGGTCATATAAATAAAATGTGGTACATACACACCATGGAATACTATGAAGCCATAAAAAAGAATGAGATCATGTCTTTCGTGGGAACATGGATGGAGCTGGAGGCTGTTTTCCTTAGAATACTAACACAGGAAAAGAAAATCAAATATTACATGTTCTCACTTATAAGTGAGAGCTAAATGATAAGAACTTATGAATGCAAAGAAGGAAACAGACACTGTGGTCTACTTGAGGGTGGAGACTGGGAAGAGGAAGTGGAGCAGAAAAGATAACTATTGAGTACTGGGTTTAATACCTGGGTGATGAAATAATATGTACAACACACCCCTGTAACACATGTTTATCTGTGCAACAAAACTTCACATGAAACCCTAAACCTAAAATAAAAGTTAAAAAAAAAGTGGGAAAGGATACAAATAGAAACTTTTCAAAAGAAGACATACAAGTGACCCACAAACATGGAAAAAAAATGCTCAATATCACTAATCATCAGAGGAAGGCAAATCTAAACCATAAATCAACACCATCTCATACCAGTCAGAATGGTATTACTAAAAAGGCAAAAAAAAAAAAAACAAAAAAACCAGATGCTGAAGAGGCTGTGGAGAAACGGGAATGCTTATACATTTTTGATAGGAATGTAAATTAGTTCAACAACTGTGAAAAGCAGTTTGGATATTTTTCAAATAACTTAAAACAGAACTACCATTAGACACAGAAATTCTGTTAATGGGTATATACCCAAAGGAAAATAAATTATTCTACAAAAAAAATATGCACTGTTATGTACATCATGGCCCTATTTATGAAAGCAAACGCATGAAGTCAACTTCGACGCCCATCAACAGTGGATTGGTAAAGAAAATGTGGTACATATATATTATGGAATACTACACAAGCAGAAAAAAGAGTGAAATCATATTCTTTGCAGCAACATGGATGTTGCGATTTTTTTTCAGCTCTGTGGTTTGCCTTTTTACTTCATTGACAGTGTTTTTTTTTTACAATTTTTAAAAAGTTTTTATGATGTCCAATTTGTCTATTTTTCCTGTGTTGCCTTTGCTTCTGGTGTCATATCCAATATGCCATTGCCAAATCCAATGCTGTGAAGATTTTGTGCTGTATTTTCTTTTAATAGTTTTATAGCTTTAGTTCCTACATTTAGGTTATGAATATATTTATAGTTAATTTTTGTATACAATGTTAGGTAAAATTCCAACTTCATTCTTTTGCATGTGAATATCCAGTTTTCCCAGCACCACATACTATAAAAGATTATCTTTTCCCTATTGAGTGGTCTTTGTATTGTTATTGAAAATCATTTGACCACATATGTGAGGGTTTATTTCTTAACTGTTTGTTCTATTCTATTGGTCAATACATCTGTCTTTATGTTGGTACTTCACTGTTTTGCTTACTATAGCTTTGTGGTAAGTCTTTTTTTATTATTATACTTTAAGTTCTAGGATACATAATTCTTAAAACCTAGAAGTGTGAGTCCTTCAGCTTTGCTATTCCTTTTTGAAAATTGTTTTGAATTTGAGGGTGGATTTTCTAGTTTTCCAAAAAGGTCTTTGGGATTTTCATAATATTGAATTAAAACTATAGATTAAGTAGGATTTACATCTTAATAACTATAGATTGCTTTGAGTAGTATTTATATCTTAATAATATTGTCTTCCACTCCATAAGCATGAGATGTCTTTCTGGTTTTGTGCGTTTTTAAATTTCTTTTAGAAATATTTTGAAATTTTTATTTCATGAGTCTTTTACTTCCTTGGTTAATTCCTAGTATCTTATTCTTTTTGATTCTAGTGTAAATGAAATTGTTTTCTTAAATTACTTTTTAGATTTCTGTTAGCATATAAAAATGCAGCTGACTTTTGTGTGTTTTCTTTTTATCCTGCTATTTTGCTGTATTTATTGATTAGTTCTAACAGTTTTGTGTATGTGTATTTTTTAGATTTCCCGTATATAAGATCATCATGTGAAAACGGATAATTTTCCTTTTTTATTTCTGACTTACATGTCTTTCATATCTTTTTTTCTTGCTGAACTGCTCTTAGACTATGTTGAATAAAAACACGTAACAAGGGTTATCATTTTCTTGCTTTATTTATTTATCTATTTATTTATTTGAGATGAAGTTTTGCTCTTGTTGTCCAGGCTGGAGTGCAATGGCGTGATCTTGGCTCACCTCAGCCTCTTCCGTCTCCTGAGTTAAAGTGATTTTCCTGCCTCCGCCTCCCCAGTAGCTGGGATTACAGGCATGCGCCACCATACCCAGCTTATTTTGTATTTTCAGTAGAGATGGGGTTTCTCCATGTTGGTCAGGCTGATCTCCAACTCCCGACCTCAGGTGATCCACTCTCTTTGGCCTCCCAAAGTTTTGGGATTACAGGCATGAGCCACCACGCCTGGCTTATTTTCTTGTTCTTTTTCTTATTAAGTTTTTAGTCTGTTACTATTGAGTATGATGTTTACTGTGGAGTTTACATATATGAGTTTTATTATGTTAAAATTGTTTCTTTCCATTTCTAGTAGGTTGAGTGTTTGCATGCTGAAATAGTGTTTGTTTTTGTTAAATGCTTTTTGTGTATCAATGGAGATTGCTATAAATTTTCTTTTCCTTCATTTGATTAATGTGGTATATTATGTTGATCTAATTTTATATGTTGAACCATATTTACCTTCCAGAAATAAATATCACTTGGTAATAGCATATAATTCTTTTACTATGCTGCATGAATTTAGCTTACTAGTAATTTTTGAGGATTTTTGCTTCAATATCTGTAAGAAATATTTGTCTTCAGTTTTCTCATAGTATCTTGCTTGTCTTACTTTGCTATTAGGGTAATGTTCATAGATTGAGATAGGAAGTGTTCTCTCTGCCTCAATTTTTTTGGAAAAGCTGGAGAAGCACTAGAGTTAACTATTCTTCAAATATTTGGTAGAAATCACCAGTGAACCCACTAGGTCAAGGGCTTTTTTTATTGTCAAGAGATTATTTTATTACTGATTCAACTCTATTAATAACTTTATAGTAAACTCTAAGTGCTTATTATTTTTCAAATATGTATAATTGTTCAATTTTCTTGCTGTATAAAACATTTAATTAATATATAATATACTACTTTGTCTCTTGTAAACTTTTGTGATTTTGTCTAATATTGATATACCCACCCCAAGACTGTTTTGCTCATTTTTGCAATAAATACTTCATTCCATCCCTTTACTTTTAATCCATGTGTGTCTTTTGATATCTTTTGATCTAAAGTGAGTTTCTTCTAGATAGCCTTTAGTTGGATCATGTGTTTTTAATCTATTATGCCAATTTCTGTCTTTAGATTGAAGAGGTTAATCCATTTATATTTGTATTAATTTACTCAGGATGCTATAACAAAATATCATAGATCAGGTAGCTAAATAACAGAAATGTATTTCTGATAGTTCTGGAGGCTGGAAATTCAAGACTTAAGATGCTGGTTGACTCAGTTTCTGATGAGGGCCCTCCTCTTGGTTTGAAATTGACTAACTTCTTATTGTGTCTTCACAGGACAGAGAGAGAGAGAGAGAAAACATTCTGGTTTCTTCTTATAAGAGAACTAATCCAATAATTAGGACCTTAGATTCAATGTCTCATTTCAACTTAATTACCTACCAAAGCCCCAGCCCCCAAATATTATCACACTGGGGCTTAGGGCTTCTGAATACAAATGTTGGAGAAACACATTCAGAATATAACACATTTAAAGTAATGACTGATAAGGAGGGACTACTTCTGTCATTTTGCTATTTGTTTTCAATAGGCTTTTTGACTTTTTTTGTCATAGTTTCCTATATGACTATCTTCTTTTGTGTTTAGTTGACTTTTTGCAGTGAAATGTTAAATTCTTTTCTAATTTCCTCTTGTGTGTATTCTTTACTTTCTTTGTGATTGCAATGGAGATTACATATCTCAAAGTTAGAATACATTAATTTAAATTTATACTAGTTTAATTTCAATTATGTAAAAAATTCTGCTCTTTTGACAGCTTCATCTTACCATTTTTAGTAGTTTGTGTCATAAAATTACTTATTTACACACTGTGTATCCAAAAATGCATAATTTTAATGCACTAGTTTATTAAGTTATGTAGAAAATAAAATGTGGAGTCACATACCAAATTTACAATAATACTAGCTTTTGTAATTCCCAGTGTATTTGTCTTTGCTGATAGCTTTATATTTTTATATGGCTTTCAGTTACTGTGTAGCATCCTTTAATGTCACCTGAAAGATTCACTTCAAGATTTCTTGCAAGGAAGCTCTGCACACCCTCAGCTTGTGTTTATTTGGGAATGTCATAATTTCTTCCTCCCTATTAAAGAACAGTTTTGCCAAATAAAGAATTCTTGGTTGCTAGCTTTTTTTTTCTTTTAGCACTTTGAATATATCAGCCAATTACTTCTTGGCCTACAAAATTTCTGTTGAGAAATCTGTTGATATTCCTATTGAGGATCCCTTGTATGTGACAGATTACTTTTCTTTTGCTGCTTTCAAAGTATTATCTGTGTCTTTGGTGTTCTACAGTTTGATTTTAATGTGTCATAGTATATGTCTTTTTCAGTTAATCATACTTGGAATTTTTTGAGCCTGCTGGATGTTTATGTTTATCTCTTTCATCACATTTGGGCATACATCCCATGACTATAATTTTTCATGTATATGCAGTTGTTTTTGAATACCCTAGTATTCAATGTCTAATGCCCAAAAGAGAAAAAATGAAGGGAGAGAAAAACTGCTGGGCTTTTAAATGCACTGGAAGTCACTTCAACCAGAGGAATTTTCCATATTGCCGGGATGTGAAAAATTTGTCTACACCTGTGTGCACCAGAAGCTGCAATTAGCAATCACAGCACTGATTGTCAATATTTGGAGAAAAAGATCATTTTAGATCACACTGGCTCTCAGAAGCTGTGTGTAAGCTACTTCTAAAAAGCATGCACAGCTTGCTGCCATAGGAATGGGGGTGGTGGCTGAGTATCTGTAACTGTGCTGAGTTAAAATTGACCCAAATTCACAATTTATTACCTAAGATTTCTGCAGAAAGTTGCAAGCCTTCAATCGACTTCCTAGTTCCAAAATAGTTACATGAGATTGATTCTGCTAGTGCAATTTTTATCTAAGAGAGAAGACATATTTCTTGTGTTTCTTACTCTGCCATCTAGTATCACTTCTTTATAAACAATTTTTAGAATTATTTTTCCAGATGTGATATTCTTGGTTGGTAGTTTCTTTTTTTTATTTTAGTATTTTGACTATATCATCTCACTCCCTTCTGGCCTGTACAGTTTCCGCTGAAAAATCTGCTGATTGTCTCAAAGAAGTTCCCTTGTATGTGACAAATCACTTTTTCTGCTTTCATCTTTGTCTTTGATATTTGACAAATTGATTATAATTAGGGAGAAAACATGAATTGGGTGCCTTCTCCAGATTGTGCCAATTTATGATAGCCTCTGTTTTCAGCTCCACAAGCCATCTGGTGCTGTAGCAAGCCACTCTTAATCCCTGATTTTCAGAGTTCCTCAGGTATCCAAACTATGCTGATTCCATTAATGCTCAGAATTAGACAAGGCAGAAACCAGTCCTTTGGATATCCCTCCCAAAAGCTGGAACATTGGATGCATGTTCCACTTAAAAAAAAAAATTCCTCCAAGGGAAAAGCTGCCAGCTGAGCTGAGCTGTGCTGGCTTGGGGAAGGGGCAAAGAGATAATAAAACATCTCTTTTTACATATTTCAATGTGGCTGTTTTTAACTTTGTGCTCACCTGTTGTACTGAAATTTTTTAACTAATTTCTTAAATTCTCACACAAGTGTTTTAGCCCATGTATTATTATTACTTTGGTGTCTCTGTAAGATAATGAGGACTGCGACTGGTTATTTCACCATCTCACAACTCCACACCCCATCCTAACATTTAGGTAAAACAAAGTGTCTAAAACTTTTTAAAGTTTAAAAATCATAAAACAAAATTTTAGAATAACTGTATAACTTCTATTAAATTTTTATTGGTGTATATACCAAGAGTTTAATATTGAATAACCTTTTACTAAAATTCAAAGAAATAAAAGAGGGAATATAAAGATCTAGAGAAACGTGTTAGTTTTCTATTGCTATGTAACAAATTTCTGCAAACTGAGGGGCTTGAAATAGCACCCATTTTTAGTCTTAGCTTGCATAAGTCAGAAATCTAGGCATATATTAGCTATATCCTCTGCTCATGGTTTCACCAAGCTGTAATTCAGGTATTTAATTGTGTGTCTTACCAGAGGCTTAACTGAAGAAATCCTCTGCTTCCAAGCTCCCTCAGGAAGTTTGTAAAATTTATTTCTTTGTGGTTGTAGAAATCAGGTGCATGTTTTCTTCCTGGAAGTCAGCTGGTCAGCTGTTCCTCAGTATTAAAGAACAGTTTTGCCAAATAAAGAATTCTTGGTTGCTAGCTTTTTACCTTTTTAGCACTCTGAATATATCAGCCCACTCTTTCATGGCCTACAAAGTTTCTGATGAGAAACCTGCTGATATTCTTATTCTTATTGTTCTAGAAGCTGCTGGAGTTCCTTGTCATGTGACCCTTTCCATAGGGACCTTCTATAAAACACGGTAGTTTGTTCCTTCAAGACCAGCAAGATACACTTTCTCCCCAGTCTCCTAAAAAAGTTTTATTTAGCAAAATATAATAATGAGACTTATATCTCATCCCCTTTGATGTATAATATAAAGTAATCTAGAGAGTGGCATCTCATCATTTTTGCCATATTGTATTGGTTAGAAGCAAGTCACAGGATCTGCCCACACTCACTAGGAGATTACAAAAAGATAGAAATCATCATTGGCAACGTTAGGGTGTGTCTACCACAAGACAGATAGCTTAATTTTCAAATATACCAATAATTTGTATTCACG